>NC_069501.1:1166319237-1166492614 GCF_027579735.1 Bombina bombina | reverse complement strand
ATCAAGAGATTGTTGTTCCTTCTTTATGCCCAAATCCTTCTTCAAAGAAGGAACGTCTACTGCACAACCTGGATGTAGTCCGGGCTCTAAAATTTTACTTGCAGGCAACTAAGGAATTCCGACAAACGTCTTCTCTGTTTGTCATTTACTCTGGGCAGAGGAGAGGTCAAAAAGCTTCCGCTACCTCTCTTTCTTTTTGGCTTCGTAGCATAATTCGTTTAGCTTATGAGACTGCTGGACAGCAGCCCCCTGAAAGAATTACAGCTCATTCTACTAGAGCTGTGGCTTCCACTTGGGCCTTCAAGAATGAGGCCTCTGTTGAACAGATTTGCAAGGCTGCAACTTGGTCTTCGCTTCATACTTTTTCCAAATTTTACAAATTTGACACCTTTGCTTCATCGGAGGCTATTTTTGGGAGAAAGGTTCTTCAGGCAGTGGTTCCTTCTGTATAAAGAGTCTGCCTATCCCTCCCGTCATCCGTGTACTTTTGCTTTGGTATTGGTATCCCAGAAGTAATGATGACCCGTGGACTGATCACACTTAACAGAAGAAAACATAATTTATGCTTACCTGATAAATTCCTTTCTTCTGTAGTGTGATCAGTCCACGGCCCGCCCTGTTTTTAAGGCAGGTAAATATTTTTTAATTTATACTCCAGTCACCACTTCACCCTTGGCTTTTCCTTTCTCGTTGGTCCTTGGTCGAATGACTGGGAGTGACGTAGAGGGGAGGAGCTATATGCAGCTCTGCTGGGTGAATCCTCTTGCACTTCCTGTAGGGGAGCAGTTAATATCCCAGAAGTAATGATGACCCGTGGACTGATCACACTACAGAAGAAAGGAATTTATCAGGTAAGCATAAATTATGTTTTTTCCACATGGCTGGCTTGATTTTTGCCTAGAAACAGTTTCCTGAGGCTTTCCACTGTTGTAATATGAGTGGGAAGGGCCTATTTTAGTTCTTTTCTGTGCAGCTAAAAATACTGACAGACATTCAGCTTCCCTCTGCATGATACAGGACATCTCTGAAGGGCTCAAAAGGCTTCAAAGTCGTGTTTGAGGAGGGTAACAACCACAGTAGACTGTGGCAGTTGTTGTGACTGTGTTTAAAAAACGTTTTTGTCATTTATTATTCCGTTTTTGTTATTAAGGGGTTAATCATCCATTTGCAAGTGGGTGCAATGCTCTGCTGACTTGTTACATACACTGTAAAAATTTTGTTAGTGTAACTGCCTTTTCTCTTGTTAAGTGTATCCAGTCCACGGATCATCCATTACTTGTGGGATATTCTCCTTCCCAACAGGAAGTTGCAAGAGGATCACCCACAGCAGAGCTGCTATATAGCTCCTCCCCTCACTGCCATATCCAGTCATTCTCTTGCAACTCTCACTTAAGATGGAGGTCGTAAGAGGACTGTGGTGTTTTATACTTAGTTTATTTCTTCAATCAAAAGTTTGTTATTTTTAAATGGTACCGGAGTGCCGAATCTGCCTGCTTTTTCTATCATCTTAGCAGAAGTAACTAAGATCCTTTGCTGTTCTCACATATTCTGAGGAGTGAGGTAACTTCAGAGGGGGAATAGCGTGCAGGTTTTCCTGTAATAAGGTATGTGCAGTTAAAATATTTTTCTAGGGATGGAATTTGCTAGAAAATGCTGCTGATACCGAAGTAATGTAAGTAAAGCCTTAAATGCAGTGATAGCGACAGGTATCAGGCTTATTAATAGAGATACATACTCTTATAAAAGTGTATTTTAAAACGTTTGCTGGCATGTTTAATCGTTTTTTACATATGTTTGGTGATAAAACTTATTGGGGCCTAGTTTTTTCCACATGGCTGGCTTGAATTTTGCCTAGAAACAGTTCCCTGAGGCTTCCCACTGTTGTAATATGAGTGGGAGGGGCCTATTTTGGCGTTTTTTTGCACAGCAAAAATTAGACACAGACATCCAGCTTCTTCCTGCATGATCCAGGACTTCTCTGAAGGGCTCAAAAGGCTTCAAAAGTCGTATTGAGGGAGGTAAAAAGCCACAGTAGAGCTGTGGCAGTTGTTGTGACTGTTTAAAAAACGTTTTTGTCATTTGTTATTCCGTTTTTGGTATTAAGGGGTTAATCATCCATTTGCAAGTGGGTGCAATGCTCTGCTAACTTATTACATACACTGTAAAAATTTCGTTAGTGTAACTGCATTTTTTCACTGTTATTTCAAAATTTGGGAAAATTTGTGTTTCTTAAAGGCGCAGTAACATTTTTTATATTGCTTGTAAACTTGTTTTAAAGTGTTTTCCAAGCTTGGTAGTCTCATTGCTAGTCTGTTTAAACATGTCTGACACAAAGGAACCTACTTGTTCATTATGTTTGAAAGCCATGGTGGAGCCCCATAGGAGAATGTGTACTAAATGTATTGATTTCACCTTAAACAGTAAAGATCAGTCTTTATCTATAAAAGAATTATCACCAGAGGGTTCTGTCGAGGGGGAAGTTATGCCGACTAACTCTCCCCACGTATCAGACCCTTCGCCTCCTGCTCAGGGGACGCACGCTAATATGGCGCCAATTACATCAGGGACGCCCATAGCGATTACCTTGCAGGACATGGCTGCAATCATGAATAATACCCTGTCAGAGGTATTATCTAGATTGCCTGAATTAAGAGGCAAGCGCGATAGCTCTGGGGTTAGGAGAGATACAGAGCGCGCAAATGCTGTTAGAGCCATGTCTGATACTGTGTCACAGTATGCAGAACATGAGGACGGAGAGCTTCAGTCTGTGGGTGACATCTCTGACTCGGGGAAACATGATTCAGAGATTTCTAATTTTAAATTTAGAACCTCCGTGTATTGCTTGGGGAGGTATTAGCTGCTCCGAATGACTGTAACACAGTTGCAATTCCAGAGAAATTGTGTAGGCTGGATAGATACTATGCGGTGCCGGTGTGTACTGACGTTTTTCCTATACCTAAAAGGCTTACAGAAATTATTAGCAAGGAGTGGGATAGACCCGGTGTGCCCTTTTCCCCACCTCCTATATTTAGAAAAATGTTTCCAATAGATGCCACTACACGGGACTTATGGCAGACTGTCCCTAAGGTGGAGGGAGCAGTTTCTACTTTAGCAAAGCTTACCACTGTCCCGGTTGAGGACAGTTGTGCTTTTTCAGATCCAATGGATAAAAAATTAGAGGAATTACCTTAAGAAAATGTTTATTCAACAAGGTTTTATTTTCCAGCCCCTTGCATGCATTGCGCCTGTCACTGCTGCGGCGGCATTCTGGTTTGAGGCCCTGGAAGAGGCCATCCATACAGCTCCATTGACTGAAATTGTTGACAAGCTTAGAACTCTTAAGCTAGCTAACTCATTTGTTTCTGATGCCATTGTTCATTTGACTAAACTAACGGCTAAGAATTCCGGATTCGCCATCCAGGCGCGTAGGGCGCTATGGCTCAAATCCTGGTCAGCTGATGTGACTTCAAAGTCTAAATTTCTCAACATTCCTTTCAAGGGGCAGACCTTATTCGGGCCTGGTTTGAAAGAAATTATTGCTGACATTACTGGAGGTAAGGGTCATACCCTTCCTCAGGACAGGGCCAAATCAAAGGCCAAACAGTCTAATTTTCGTGCCTTTCGAAATTTCAAGGCAGGTGCAGCATCAACTTCTTCTGCTTCAAAACAAGAGGGAACTTTTGCTCAATCCAAGCAGGCCTGGAAACCTAACCAGTCCTGGAACAAGGGCAAGCAGGCCAGAAAGCCTGCTGCTGCCTCTAAGACAGCATGAAGGAGCGGCCCCCTATCCGACAACGGATCTAGTAGGGGGCAGACTCTCTCTCTTCGCCCAGGCGTGGACAAGAGATGTTCAGGATCCCTGGGCGTTGGAGATCATATCTCAGGGATATCTTCTGGACTTCAAAGCTTCTCCTCCACAAGGGAGATTTCACCTTTCAAGATTATCTGCAAACCAGATAAAGAAAGAGGCATTCCTAAGCTGCGTACAAGATCTCCTTGTAATGGGAGTAATCCATCCAGTTCCGCGGACGGAACAAGGACAGGGGTTTCTCCAACATTGGTGTCTCCGGTCCACGGCGTCATCCTTACTTGTGGGATATTCTCTTCCCCAACAGGAAATGGCAAAGAGTCCCAGCAAAGCTGGTCACATGATCCCTCCTAGGCTCCGCCCACCCCAGTAATTCTCTTTGCCGTTGCACAGGCAACATCTCCACGGAGATGGTTAAGAGTTTTTTGGTGTTTAAATGTAGTTTTTATTCTTCTATCAAGTGTTTGTTATTTTAAAATAGTGCTGGTATGTACTATTTACTCTGAAACAGAAAAGGATGAAGATTTCTGTTTGTAAGAGGAAGATGATTTTAGCAGACAGTAACTAAAATCGATTGCTGTTTCCACATAGGACTGTTGAGATGAAGTAACTTCAGTTGGGGGAAACAGTTAGCAGACTTTTCTGCTTAAGGTATGACTAGCCATATTTCTAACAAGACTGTGTAATGCTGGAAGGCTGTCATTTCCCCTCATGGGGACCGATAAGCCATTTTCTTAGTCAAAAACAAACAGAATAAAGGGCTTATTATGGGTTAAAAAACTGGTAGACATTTTTATGGGCTAAATCGATTGCTTTATTTGTGCATATTATTCAAATTTAGGCTAACAATTGACATTTATAATCTTGGGGAACGTTTATAAACGGCAGGCACTGTATTGGACACCTTTTTCAGTCAGGGGGCCTTTCTAGTCATAGACAGAGCCTCATTTTCGCGCCATTAATGCGCAGTTGTTTTTTGAGAGCAGGGCATGCAGATGCATGTGTGAGGATCTAAGAATCTCTGAAAAAGCTTTTAGAAGGCATCATTTGGTATCGTATTCCCCTCAGGGCTTGGTTGGGTCTTAGCAAAGACTGTATCTGGGACTGTATAGGGGTTAAATTGAAAAACGGCTCCGGTTCCGTTATTTTAAGGGTTAAAGCTCTGAAATTTGGTGTGCAATACTTTTAAGGCTTTAAGACACTGTGGTGAGAATTTGGTAATTTTTGAACAATTCCTTCATACTTTTTCACATATTCAGTAATAAAGTGTTTTCTGTTTGAAATTTAAAGTGACAGTAACGGTTTTATTTTAAAACGTTTTTTATGCTTTGTTGACAAGTTTAAGCACATGTCTGTACCTTCAGATAAGCTATGTCCTATATGTATGAAAGCCAATGTGTCTCCCCATTTAAATTTATGTGATAATTGTGCCATAGCGTCCAAAAAAAAAAAGTAAGGACAGTACTGCCACAAATAATGATATTGCCCAAGATGATTCCTCAAATCAGGGGAGTAAACATGATACTACATCATCTCCTACTGTGTCTACACCAGTTTTGCCCATGCAGGAGGCCCCTAGTACATCTAGTGCGCCAATACTTATTACCATGCAACAATTAACGGCTGTAATGGATAACTCCATAGCAAATCTTTTATCCAAAATGCCTACTTATCAGAGAAAGCGCGATTGCTCTGTTTTAAACACTGAAGAGCAAGAGGACGCTGATGATAATTGTTCTGTCATACCCTCACACCAATCTGAAGGGGCCATGAGGGAGGTTTTGTCTGAGGGAGAAATTTCAGATTCAGGAAAAATTTCTCATCAAGCTGAACCTGATGTTGTGACATTTAAATTTAAATTAGAACATCTCCGCGCACTGCTTAAGGAGGTATTATCTACTCTGGATGATTGTGACAATTTGGTCATTCCAGAGAAATTATGCAAGATGGACAGGTTCCTAGAGGTTCCGGTGCCCCCCGACGCTTTTCCTATACCCAAGCGGGTGGCGGACATAGTAAATAAAGAGTGGGAAAAGCCCGGCATACCTTTTGTTCCTCCCCCTATATTTAAGAAATTATTTCCTATGATCGACCCCAGAAAGGACTTATGGCAGACAGTCCCCAAGGTCGAGGGGGCAGTTTCTACTCTAAACAAACGCACTACTATTCCTATCGAAGATAGTTGTGCTTTCAAAGATCCTATGGATAAAAAATTGGAGGGTTTGCTTAAAAAGATTTTTGTACAGCAAGGCTACCTTCTACAACCAATTTCATGCATTGTTCCTGTCACTACGGCAGCGTGGTTCTGGTTCGAGGAACTAGAAAAGTCGCTCAGTAGAGAAACTCCATATGAGGAGGTTATGGACAGAGTTCACGCACTTAAATTGGCTAACTCTTTTATTTTAGATGCCGCTTTGCAATTAGCAAAATTAGCGGCGAAAAATTCAGGGTTTGCTATAGTGGCGCGCAGAGCGCTTTGGCTAAAGTCTTGGTCAGCGGATGTGTCATCCAAGACAAAATTGCTTAACATTCCTTTCAAAGGTAAAACTTTATTTGGACCTGATTTGAAAGAGATTATTTCAGACATCACTGGGGGAAAGGGCCACGCCTTTCCACAGGATAGGTATTTTAAGGCTAAAAATAAGCCTAATTTTCGTCCCTTTCGCAGAAATGGACCAGCCTCTAATTCTGCATCCTCTAAGCAAGAGGGTAATGCCTCACAACCCAAACCAGCCTGGAAACCAATGCAAGGCTGGAACAAGGGTAAGCAGGCCAAGAAGCCTGCCACTGCTAACAAAACAGCATGAAGGAGTAGCCCCCGATCCGGGACCGGATCTGGTGGGGGGCAGACTCTCTCTTTTTGCTCAGGCTTGGGCAAGAGATGTTCAGGATCCTTGGGCGCTAGAAATAGTTTCTCAAGGTTATCTCCTGGAATTCAAGGAACTACCCCCAAGGGGAAGGTTCCACAAGTCTCACTTATCCTCAAACCAAATAAAGAATCAGGCATTCTTACATTGTGTAGAAGACCTGTTAAAGATGGGAGTGATACACCCAGTTCCAATAAAGGAACAAGGAATGGGATTTTATTCCAATCTGTTCGTAGTTCCCAAAAAAGAGGGAACGTTCAGACCAATTCTGGATTTTAAGATCCTAAACAAATTTCTCAGGGTACCATCGTTCAAAATGGAAACTATTCGAACGATTCTACCCACCATCCAGGAAGGTCAATTTATGACTACCGTGGATCTAAAGGATGCGTACCTACATATCCCTATCCACAAGGAACATCATCAGTTCCTAAGATTCGCTTTTCTGGACAAACATTACCAGTTTGTGGCTCTTCCATTCGGATTAGCCACTGCTCCAAGGATTTTCACAAAGGTGCTAGGGTCCCTTCTAGCGGTTCTAAGACCAAGGGGCATTGCAGTAGTACCTTACTTGGACGACATTCTAATACAATCGTAATCCCTGTCAAAGGCAAAGGCTCATACGGACATCGTTCTAGCCTTTCTCACATCTCACGGATGGAAGGTGAACAAAGAAAAGAGTTCTCTGTCACCGTCAACAAGAGTTCCCTTCTTGGGAACAATAATAGATTCCTTAGAAATGAGGATTTCTTCTGTTATGTGTGATCAGTCCACGGGTCATCATTACTTCTGGGATATAACTCCTCCCCAACAGGAAATGCAAGAGGATTCACCCAGCAGAGCTGCATATAGCTCCTCCCCTCTACGTCAGTCCCAGTCATTCTCTTGCACCCAACGACTAGATAGGATGTGTGAGAGGACTATGGTGATTATACTTAGTTTTTATGACTTCAATCAAAAGTTTGTTATTTTAAAATAGCACCGGAGCGTGTTATTACTTCTCTGGCAGAGTTTGAGGAAGAATCTGACAGAGATTTTTTACTATGATTTTAACCGGAGTCGTTAAGATCATATTGCTGTTCTCGACCATCTGAGGGAGGTAAAGGCTTCAGATCAGGGGACAGCGGGCAGATGAATCTGCATTGAGGTATGTGGCAGTTTTTATTTTCTGAATGGAATTGATGAGAAAAGCCTGCCATACCGTTAAAATGACATGTATGTATACACTTCAGTATTCTGGGGATGGTATTTCACCGGAACTACTGTGTTAAAGGTCACTAATCCTTTTAATAACTATTCTCATGTTAAACGTTTTTGCTGGAATGTAGAATCGTTTACATTGCTGAGGTACTGTGTGAATAAATACTTGGGCATTTTTTTCCACTTGGCAGTTTTTTGCTTTAATTGTGACAGTTTCGTTTCTCTTCACTGCTGTGTGGGAGAGGGAGGGGCCGTTTTTGGCGCTCTTTGCTACGCATCAAAAAATTCCAGTCAGCTAATTTTATATTTCCTGCATGATCCGGTTCATCTCTGACAGATCTCAGGGGTCTTCAAACTTCTTTGAAGGGAGGTAAATTCTCTCAGCAGAGCTGTGAGAATTCTTATAGTGACTGTGAATAAAAAACGTTGTTTTGTTTTCTTATGTACAAATTTAATTAGTGTTGTTTTTTACTAATGGGAACAAACCTTTGCTAAAAGTTGTGTTGTTTTAAAGTTTGATGCTATAACTATTTTTTTCAGTTCATTATTTCAACTGTCATTTAATCGTTAGTACCTCTTTGAGGCACAGTGCGTTTTTTTGCTAAAAAAGATTATAACCAAGTTGTAAGTTTTTTTTGCTAGTGTGTTAAACATGTCTGACTCAGAGGAAGATATCTGTGTCATTTGTTCCAATGCCAAGGTGGAGCCCAATAGAAATTTATGTACTAACTGTATTGATGCTACTTTAAATAAAAGTCAATCTGTACAATGTGAACAAATTTCACCAAACAGCGAGGGGAGAGTTATGCCGACTAACTCGCCTCACGCGACAGTACCTGCATCTCCCGCCCGGGAGGTGCGTGATATTTTGGCGCCTAGTACATCTGGGCGGCCATTACAGATAACATTACAAGATATGGCTACTGTTATGACTGAAGTTTTGTCTAAATTACCAGAACTAAGAGGCAAGCGTGATCACTCTGGGGTGAGAACAGAGTGCGCTGACAATGCTAGGGCCATGTCTGATACTGCGTCACAGCTCGCAGAACATGAGGACGGAGAGCTTCATTCTGTGGGTGACGGTTCTGATCCAAACAGATTGGACTCAGATATTTCAAATTTTAAATTTAAATTGGAGAACCTCCGTGTACTACTAGGGGAGGTCTTAGCAGCTCTCAACGATTGTAACACCGTTGCAATACCAGAGAAACTGTGTAGGTTGGATAAATACTTTGCGGTACCGGCGAGTACTGACGTTTTTCCTATACCTAAGAGACTAACTGAAATTGTTACTAAGGAGTGGGATAGACCCGGTGTGCCGTTCTCACCCCCTCCAATATTTAGAAAGATGTTTCCAATAGACGCCACCACTCGGGACTTATGGCAAACGGTCCCCAAGGTGGAGGGAGCAGTTTCTACTTTAGCTAAGCGTACCACTATCCCGGTGGAGGATAGCTGTGCTTTCTCAGATCCAATGGATAAAAAATTAGAGGGTTACCTTAAGAAAATGTTTGTTCAACAAGGTTTTATATTACAACCCCTTGCATGTATCGCGCCGATTACGGCTGCGGCAGCATTTTGGATTGAGTCGCTTGAAGAGAACCTTAGTTCCTCTACGCTAGACGACATTACGGACAGGCTTAGAGTCCTTAAACTAGCTAATTCTTTCATTTCGGAGGCCGTAGTACATTTAACCAAACTTACGGCTAAGAACTCAGGATTCGCCATACAGGCACGCAGGGCACTGTGGCTAAAATCCTGGTCAGCTGATGTTACTTCTAAGTCCAAATTACTTAATATACCTTTCAAGGGGCAGTCCTTATTCGGGCCCGGTTTGAAAGAAATTATCGCTGACATTACGGGAGGTAAGGGCCACGCCCTACCTCAAGACAAGGCCAAAGCTAAGGCTAGACAGTCTAATTTTCGTCCCTTTCGGAATTTCAAAACAGGAGCAGCATCAACCTCCACTGCACCAAAACAGGAAGGAGCTGTTGCTCGTTACAGGCAAGGCTGGAAGCCTAACCAGTCCTGGAACAAAAGCAAGCAGGCCAGGAAACCTGCTGCTGCCCCAAAGACAGCATGAACCGAGAGCCCCCGATCCGGGACCGGATCTAGTAGGGGGCAGACTCTCTCTCTTCGCCCAGGCCTGGGCAAGAGATGTTCAGGATCCCTGGGCTCTAGAGATCATATCTCAGGGATACCTTCTAGACTTCAAATTATCTCCCCCAAGAGGGAGATTTCATCTGTCAAGGTTGTCAACAAACCAGATAAAGAAAGAAGCGTTTCTACGCTGCGTACAAGATCTGTTAACAATGGGAGTGATCCATCCGGTTCCGTGGTCGGAACAAGGACAAGGGTTCTACTCAAACCTGTTTGTGGTTCCCAAAAAAGAGGGAACTTTCAGGCCAATCTTAGATTTAAAGACTCTAAACAAATTCCTAAGAGTTCCATCGTTCAAAATGGAAACTATTCGGACAATCTTACCCATGATCCAAGAGGGTCAGTACATGACCACAGTGGATTTAAAGGATGCTTACCTTCACATACCGATCCACAAAGATCATCACCGGTATCTAAGGTTTGCCTTCTTAGACAGGCACTACCAGTTTGTAGCTCTTCCATTCGGATTGGCTACGGCTCCAAGAATCTTCACAAAGGTTCTGGGTGCCCTTCTAGCGGTACTAAGACCGCGAGGGATTTCGGTAGCTCCGTACCTAGACGACATTCTAATACAAGCTTCAAGCTTTCAAACTGCCAAGTCTCATACAGAGTTAGTTCTGGCATTTCTAAGGTCGCATGGATGGAAAGTGAACGAAAAGAAGAGTTCTCTCTTTCCTCTCACAAGAGTTCCATTCTTGGGGACTCTTATAGATTCTGTAGAGATGAAGATTTACCTGACAGAAGACAGGTTAACAAAACTTCAAAATGCATGCCGCGTCCTTCATTCCATTCAACACCCGTCAGTAGCTCAATGCATGGAGGTGATCGGCTTAATGGTAGCGGCAATGGACATAGTACCTTTTGCACGCCTACACCTCAGACCGCTGCAATTATGCATGCTAAGTCAGTGGAATGGGGATTACTCAGATTTGTCCCCTACTCTGAATCTGAATCAAGAGACCAGAAATTCTCTTCTATGGTGGCTTTATCGGCCACACCTGTCCAGGGGGATGCCATTCAGCAGGCCAGACTGGACAATTGTAACAACAGACGCCAGCCTACTAGGTTGGGGCGCTGTCTGGAATTCTCTGAAGGCTCAGGGACTATGGAATCAGGAGGAGAGTCTCCTTCCAATAAACATTCTGGAATTGAGGGCAGTTCTCAATGCCCTTCTGGCTTGGCCCCAGTTAATAACTCGGGGGTTCATCAGGTTTCAGTCGGACAACATCACGACTGTAGCTTACATCAACCATCAGGGAGGGACAAGAAGCTCCCTAGCAATGATGGAAGTATCAAAGATAATTCGCTGGGCAGAGTCTCACTCTTGCCACCTGTCAGCAATCCACATCCCGGGAGTGGAGAACTGGGAGGCGGATTTCTTGAGTCGCCAGACTCTTCATCCGGGGGAGTGGGAACTTCATCCGGAGGTCTTTGCCCAAATACTTCGACGTTGGGGCAAACCAGAGATAGATCTCATGGCGTCTCGCCAGAACGCCAAACTTCCTCGCTACGGGTCCAGATCCAGGGATCCGGGAGCAATTCTGATAGATGCTTTGACAGCACCTTGGAACTTCAGGATGGCTTATGTGTTTCCACCCTTCCCGCTGCTTCCTCGATTGATTGCCAAAATCAAACAGGAGAGAGCATCAGTAATTCTAATAGCACCTGCTTGGCCACGCAGGACTTGGTATGCAGATCTAGTGGACATGTCATCCTGTCCGCCTTGGTCTCTACCTCTAAGACAGGACCTTCTGATACAGGGTCCATTCAAACATCAAAATCTAACTTCTCTGAAGCTGACTGCTTGGAAATTGAACGCTTGATTTTATCAAAACGTGGTCTTTCTGAGTCGGTTATTGATACCCTGATTCAGGCTAGGAAGCCTGTTACCAGAAGGATTTACCATAAAATATGGCGGAAATACCTATACTGGTGCGAATCCAAAGGTTACTCCTGGAGTAAGGTTAGGATCGCTAGGATATTGTCTTTTCTACAAGAAGGTTTAGAAAAGGGTTTATCAGCTAGTTCATTAAAGGGACAGATTTCAGCTCTGTCCATCTTGTTACACAAACGTCTGTCAGAAAATCCAGACGTCCAGTCCTTTTGTCAGGCTTTAGCTAGGATCAAGCCTGTGTTTAAAGCTGTTGCTCCACCATGGAGTTTAAACTTAGTTCTTAACGTTTTACAGGGTGTTCCGTTTGAACCCCTTCATTCCATTGATATAAAAATGTTATCTTGGAAAGTTCTGTTTTTAATGGCTATTTCCTCGGCTCGAAGAGTCTCTGAGTTATCAGCCTTACATTGTGATTCCCCTTATCTGATTTTTCACTCAGACAAGGTAGTTCTGCGTACTAAACCTGGGTTCTTACCTAAGGTAGTCACTAACAGGAACATCAATCAAGAGATTGTTGTCCCATCCTTGTGTCCAAATCCTTCTTCAAAGAAGGAACGTCTTTTACACAATCTGGATGTAGTTCGTGCCCTCAAGTTCTACTTGCAGGCAACTAAAGATTTTCGCCAAACTTCTTCCTTGTTTGTCGTTTACTCTGGACAGAGGAGAGGTCAAAAAGCTTCTGCTACCTCTCTCTCTTTTTGGCTTCGTAGCATAATACGTTTAGCCTATGAGACTGCTGGACAGCAGCCTCCTGAAAGAATTACAGCTCACTCCACTAGAGCTGTGGCTTCCACTTGGGCCTTTAAGAATGAGGCCTCTGTTGAACAGATTTGCAAGGCTGCAACTTGGTCATCGCTTCATACTTTTTCCAAATTTTACAAATTTGACACTTTTGCTTCTTCGGAGGCTATTTTTGGGAGAAAGGTTCTTCAGGCAGTGGTTCCTTCTGTATAATGAGCCTGCCTATCCCTCCCGTCATCCGTGCACTTTTGCTTTGGTATTGGTATCCCAGAAGTAATGATGACCCGTGGACTGATCACACATAACAGAAGAAAACATAATTTATGCTTACCTGATAAATTCCTTTCTTCTGTTGTGTGATCAGTCCACGGCCCGCCCTGTTTTTAAGGCAGGTAAATATCTTTTAAATTATACTCCAGTCACCACTTCACCCTTGGTTACTCCTTTCTCGTTGATTCTTGGTCGAATGACTGGGACTGACGTAGAGGGGAGGAGCTATATGCAGCTCTGCTGGGTGAATCCTCTTGCATTTCCTGTTGGGGAGGAGTTATATCCCAGAAGTAATGATGACCCGTGGACTGATCACACAACAGAAGAAAGGAATTTATCAGGTAAGCATAAATTATGTTTTTTTCTGACAGAGGTCAGAAAATCAAAACTTCTAAGCTCTTGTCAAGTACTTCATTCTGTTCCTCGTCCTTGCATAGCGCAGTGCATGGAAGTAATAGGATTGATGGTTGCAACAATGGACATAGTTCCTTTTGCACGAATTCATCTAAGACCATTACAACTGTGCATGCTCAAACAGTGGAATGGGGATTATACAGACTTGTCTCCAATGATTCAAGTAGATCAAAAGACCAGAGATTCACTCCGTTGGTGGCTGACCCTGGACCATCTGTCCCAGGGAATGAGCTTCCGCAGGCCAAAGTGGGTCATTGTCACGACCGACGCCAGTCTAGTGGGCTGGGGTGCGGTCTGGGAATCCCTGAAAGCTCAGGGTCTATGGTCTCGGGAAGAGTCTCTTCTCCCGATAAACATTCTGGAACTGAGAGCGATATTCAATGCTCTCAGAGCTTGCCCTCATCTAGCAAAGGCCAAATTCATAAGGTTCCAATCAGACAACATGACGACTGTTGCTTATATCAATCATCAAGGGGGAACAAAGAGTTCCCTGGCGATGAAAGAAGTGACCAAAATAATTCAATGGGCGGAAGATCACTCCTGCCATTTGTCTGCGATCCACATCCCAGGAGTGGAAAATTGGGAAGCGGATTTTCTGAGTCGTCAGACATTTCATCCGGGGGAGTGGGAACTCCATCCGGAAATCTTTGCCCAAATAACTCAATTATGGGGCATTCCAGACATGGATCTGATGGCGTCTCGTCAGAACTTCAAGGTTCCTTGCTACGGGTCCAGATCCAGGGATCCCAAGGCGACTCTAGTAGATGCACTAGTAGCACCTTGGACTTTCAACCTAGCTTACGTATTCCCACCGTTTCCTCATATTCCCAGGCTGGTAGCCAGGATCAATCAGGAGAGGGCCTCGGTGATCTTGATAGCTCCGGCGTGGCCACGCAGGACTTGGTATGCAGACCTGGTGAATATGTCATCGGCTCCACCATGGAAGCTACCTTTGAGACAGGACCTTCTTGTTCAAGGTCCATTCGAACACCCAAATCTGGTCTCCCTCCAACTGACGGCTTGGAGATTGAACGCTTGATTCTTTCAAAGCGTGGGTTTTCAGATTCGGTGATAGATACTCTGGTTCAGGCCAGAAAACCTGTAACTAGAAAAATTTACCATAAAATATGGAAAAAATATATCTGTTGGTGTGAATCCAAAGGATTCCCATGGAATAAGATAAAAATTCCTAAGATTCTCTCCTTTCTTCAAGAAGGTTTGGAGAAAGGTTTATCTGCAAGTTCTCTAAAGGGACAGATCTCTGCTTTATCTGTCTTACTACACAAAAGACTGGCAGCTGTGCCAGATGTTCAAGCATTTGTTCAGGCTCTGGTTAGGATCAAGCCTGTTTACAGACCTTTGACTCCTCCATGGAGTCTAAATCTAGTTCTTTCAGTTCTTCAAGGGGTTCCGTTTGAACCCTTACATTCCGTAGATATTAAGTTACTATCTTGGAAAGTTTTGTTTTTGGTTGCAATTTCTTCTGCTAGAAGAGTTTCAGAGTTATCTGCTCTGCAGTGTTCTCCTCCTTATCTGGTGTTCCATGCAGATAAGGTGGTTTTGCGTACTAAGCCTGGTTTTCTTCCTAAAGTTGTTTCTAGCAAAAATATTAACCAGGAGATAGTTGTACCTTCTTTGTGTCCGAATCCAGTTTCAAAGAAGGAATGTTTGTTACACAATTTGGACGTTGTCCGTGCTCTAAAGTTCTATTTAGAGGCTACTAAAGATTTCAGACAAACATCTTCCTTGTTTGTTGTTTATTCTGGTAAAAGGAGAGGTCAAAAAGCGACTTCTACCTCTCTTTCCTTTTGGCTTAAAAGCATTATCCGTTTGGCTTATGAGACTGCCGGACGGCAGCCTCCTGAAAGAATCACAGCTCACTCCACTAGGGCTGTGGCTTCCACATGGGCCTTCAAGAACGAGGCTTCTGTTGACCAGATATGTAAGGCAGCGACTTGGTCTTCACTGCACACTTTTGCCAAATTTTACAAATTTGATACTTTTGCTTTTTCGGAGGCTATTTTTGGGAGAAAGGTTTTGCAAGCTGTGGTGCCTTCCGTTTAGGTGACCTGATTTGCTCCCTCCCTTCATCCGTGTCCTAAAGCTTTGGTATTGGTTCCCACAAGTAAGGATGACGCCGTGGACCGGACACACCAATGTTGGAGAAAACAGAATTTATGCTTACCTGATAAATTACTTTCTCCAACGGTGTGTCCGGTCCACGGCCCGCCCTGGTTTTTTAATCAGGTCTGATGAATTATTTTCTCTAACTACAGTCACCACGGTATCATATGGTTTCTCCTATATATATTTCCTCCTGTCCGTCGGTCGAATGACTGGGGTGGGCGGAGCCTAGGAGGGATCATGTGACCAGCTTTGCTGGGACTCTTTGCCATTTCCTGTTGGGGAAGAGAATATCCCACAAGTAAGGATGACGCCGTGGAACGGACACACCGTTGGAGAAAGTAATTTATCAGGTAAGCATAAATTCTGTTTTTATTCAAATCTGTTTGTGGTTCCCAAAAAAGAGGGAACCTTCAGACCAATTTTGGATTTAAAGATCCTAAACAAATTCCTCAGAGTTCCGTCATTCAAGATGGAAACTATTCGAACCATTTTACCCATGATCCAAGAGGGTCAGTACATGACCACAGTGGACTTAAAGGATGCCTACCTTCACATTCCGATTCACAAGAATCATCATCAGTTCCTGAGGTTTGCCTTTCTAGACAGGCATTACCAATTTGTAGCTCTTCAATTCGGGTTGGCTACAGCCCCAAGAATTTTTACAAAGGTTCTGGGCTCACTTCTGGCGGTCCTAAGACGGCGAGGCATAGCAGTGTCTCCTTACCTGGACGACATCCTGATACAGGCGTCAAGCTTTCAAATTGCCAAATCTCATACAGAGATAGTTCTGGCATGCCTGAGGTCGCATGGGTGGAAAGTGAACGAAGAAAAGAGTTCTCTATCTCCTCTCACAAGGGTTTCCTTCCTAGGGACTCTAATAGATTCTGTAGAAATGAAAATTTACTTGACGGAGTCCAGGTTATCAAAACTTCTAAATGCTTGCCGTGTTCTTCATTCCATTCCGCGCCCCACGGTGGCTCAGTGCATGGAAGTAATCGGCTTAATGGTAGCGGCGATGGACATAGTGCCATTCGCGCGCCTGCATCTCAGACCGCTGCAATTATGCATGCTCAGTCAGTGGAATGGGGATTACACAGATTTGTCCCCTCTACTAAATCTGGATCAGGAAACCAGAGATTCTCTTTTTTGGTGGTTATCTCGGGCCCATCTGTCCAAGGGTATGACCTTTCGCAGACCAGATTGGACAATTGTAACAACAGATGCCAGCCTTCTAGGTTGGGGTGCAGTCTGGAACTCCCTGAAGGCTCAGGGTTCATGGACTCAGGAGGAGAAACTCCTCCCAATAAATATTCTGGAGTTAAGAGCAATATTCAATGCTCTTCTGGCTTGGCCTCAGCTAGCAACATTGAGGTTCATCATATTTCAGTCGGACAACATCACAACTGTGGCTTACATCAACCATCAAGGGGGAACCAGGAGTTCCCTAGCGATGTCAGAAGTCTCCAAGATAATTCGCTGGGCAGAGACTCACTCTTGCCACCTGTCAGCGATCCATATCCCAGGTGTAGAGAACTGGGAGGCAGATTTTCTAAGTCGTCAGACTTTTCATCCAGGGGAATGGGAACTCCATCCGGAGGTGTTTGCTCAATTGGTTCTCCGTTGGGGCAAACCAGAATTGGATCTTAAGGCGTCTCGCCAGAACGCCAAGCTTCCTTGTTACAGATCCAGGTCCAGGGACCCAGAAGCGGCACTGATAGATGCTCTAGCAGCGCCTTGGTTCTTCAACCTGGCTTATGTGTTTCCACCGTTTCCTCTGCTCCCTCGTCTGATTGCCAAAATCAAACGGGAAAGAGCATCTGTGATATTGATAGCACCTGCGTGGCCACGCAGGACCTGGTATGCAGACCTAGTGGACATGTCATCCTTTCCACCATGGACTCTGCCTCTGAGACAAGAACTTCTAATACAAGGTCCTTTCAATCATCCGAATCTACTTTCTCTGAGACTGACTGCATGGAGATTGAACGCTTGATCCTATCAAAGCGTGGCTTCTCCGAGTCAGTAATTGATACCTTAATACATGCACGAAAGCCTGTCACCAGGAAAATTTACCGCAAGATATGGCGTAAATATCTTCATTGGTTTGAATCCAAGAATTACTCATGGAGTAGGGTTAGGATTCCTAGGATATTGTCCTTCCTCCAAGAGGGTTTGGACAAAGGATTATCAGCTAGTTCTTTAAAGGGACAGATTTCTGCTCTGTCTATTCTTTTACACAAGCGTCTGGCAGAAGTTCCAGACGTTCAGGCATTTTGTCAGGCTTTAGTTAGAATTAAACCTGTTGTTCCTCCATGGAGCTTAAACTTGGTTCTTAAAGTTCTTCAAGGGGTTCCGTTTGAACCCCTTCATTCTATTGATATCAAACTTCTTTCATGGAAAGTTCTTTTTCTGATGGCTATTTCCTCGGCTCGAAGAGTCTCGGAGTTATCTGCCTTACATTGTGATTCTCCTTATCTGATCTTTCATTCAGATAAAGTTGTTCTGCGTACAAAACCTGGGTTTTTACCTAAGGTGGTTTCTAACAAGAATATCAATCAAGAGATTGTTGTTCCATCATTATGTCCTAATCCTTCTTCAAAGAAGGAACGTCTTTTGCATAATCTAGACGTAGTCCGTGCCTTGAAGTTTTACTTACAGGCTACTAAAGATTTTCGCCAAACATCTAACCTGTTTGTTGTTTACTCTGGACAGAGGAGAGGTCAGAAGGCCTCGGCAACCTCTCTTTCTTTATAATCCGTTTAGCCTATGAGACTGCTGGACAGCAGCCTCCTGAAAGAATTACAGCTCATTCTACTAGAGCTGTGGCTTCCACCTGGGCCTTTAAAAATGAGGCCTCTGTTGAAAATAATTTTCAAGGCTGCAACTTGGTCTTCAGTTCATACTTTTTCCAAATTTTACAAATTTTATACTTTTGCTTCTTCGGAGGCTGTTTTTGGGGGAGAGGTTCTACAGGCAGTGGTTCCTTCCGTTTAAGTTCCTGCCTTGTCCCTCCCATCATCCGTGTACTTTAGCTTTGGTATTGGTATCCCACAAGTCATGGATGATCCGTGGACTGGATACACTTAACAAGAGAAAACATAATTTCTCCAACATAGGTGTGTCCGGTCCACGGCGTCATCCTTACTTGTGGGATATTCTCTTCCCCAACAGGAAATGGCAAAGAGCCCAGCAAAGCTGGTCACATGATCCCTCCTAGGCTCCGCCTACCCCAGTCATTCTCTTTGCCGTTGTACAGGCAACATCTCCACGGAGATGGCTTAGAGTTTTTTAGTGTTTAACTGTAGTTTTTATTATTCAATCAAGAGTTTGTTATTTTGAAATAGTGCTGGTATGTACTATTTACTCAGAAACAGAAAAGAGATGAAGATTTCTGTTTGTATGAGGAAAATGATTTTAGCAACCGTCACTAAAATCCATGGCTGTTCCACACAGGACTGTTGAGAGCAATTAACTTCAGTTGGGGGAACAGTGAGCAGTCTCTTGCTGCTTGAGGTATGACACATTCTAACAAGACGATGTAATGCTGGAAGCTGTCATTTTCCCTATGGGATCCGGTAAGCCATGTTTATTACGATCGTAAATAAGGGCTTCAAAAAAGGGCTTATTAAGACTGTAGACTTTTTTTGGGCTAAATCGATTGATTATTAACACATATTTAGCCTTGAGGAATCATTTTATCTGGGTATTTTGATATAATAATATCGGCAGGCACTGTTTTAGACACCTTATTCTTTAGGGGCTTTCCCAAAGCATAGGCAGAGCCTCATTTTCGCGCCGGTGTTGCGCACTTGTTTTTGAGAGGCATGGCATGCAGTCGCATGTGAGAGGAGCTCTGATACTTAGAAAAGACTTTCTGAAGGCGTCATTTGGTATCGTATTCCCCTTGGGGCTTGGTTGGGTCTCAGCAAAGCAGATACCAGGGACTGTAAAGGGGTTAAAGTTCAAAACGGCTCCGGTTCCGTTATTTTAAGGGTTAAAGCTTCCAAATTTGGTGTGCAATACTTTTAAGGCTTTAAGACACTGTGGTGAAAATTTGGTGAATTTTGAACAATTCCTTCATGTTTTTTCGCATTTGCAGTAATAAAGTGTGTTCAGTTTAAAATTTAAAGTGACAGTAACGGTTTTATTTTAAAACGTTTTTTGTACTTTGTTATCAAGTTTATGCCTGTTTAACATGTCTGAACTACCAGATAGACTGTGTTCTGAATGTGGGGAAGCCAGAATTCCTATTCATTTAAATAAATGTGATTTATGTGACAATGACAATGATGCCCAAGATGATTCCTCAAGTGAGGGGAGTAAGCATGGTACTGCATCATTCCCTCCTTCGTCTACACGAGTCTTGCCCACTCAGGAGGCCCCTAGTACATCTAGCGCGCCAATACTCCTTACTATGCAACAATTAACGGCTGTAATGGATAATTCTGTCAAAAACATTTTAGCCAAAATGAACACTTATCAGCGTAAGCGCGACTGCTCTGTTTTAGATACTGAAGAGCATGACGACGCTGATAATAATATTTCTGAAGGGCCCCTAACCCAGTCTGATGGGGCCAGGGAGGTTTTGTCTGAGGGAGAAATTACTGATTCAGGGAACATTTCTCAACAAGCTGAACCTGATGTGATTGCATTTAAATTTAAGTTGGAACATCTCCGCATTCTGCTTAAGGAGGTATTATCCACTCTGGATGATTGTGACAAGTTGGTCATCCCAGAGAAACTATGTAAAATGGACAAGTTCCTCGAGGTGCCGGGGCTCCCAGAAGCTTTTCCTATACCCAATCGGGTGGCGGACATTGTTAATAAAGAATGGGAAAGGCCCGGTATTCCTTTCGTCCCTCCCCCCATATTTAAAAAATTGTTTCCTATGGTCGACCCCAGAAAGGACTTATGGCAGACAGTCCCCAAGGTCGAGGGAGCGGTTTCCACTTTAAACAAACGCACCACTATACCCATAGAGGATAGTTGTGCTTTCAAAGATCCTATGGATAAAAAATTAGAAGGTTTGCTTAAAAAGATGTTTGTTCAGCAGGGTTACCTTCTACAACCAATTTCATGCATTGTCCCTGTCGCTACAGCCGCATGTTTCTGGTTCGATGAGCTGATAAAGGCGGTCGATAGTGATTCTCCTCCTTATGAGGAGATTATGGACAGAATCAATGCTCTCAAATTGGCTAATTCTTTCACCCTAGACGCCACTTTGCAATTGGCTAGGTTAGCGGCTAAGAATTCTGGGTTTGCTATTGTGGCGCGCAGAGCGCTTTGGTTGAAATCTTGGTCGGCTGATGCGTCTTCCAAGAACAAGCTACTTAACATTCCTTTCAAGGGGAAAACGCTGTTTGGCCCTGACTTGAAAGAGATTATCTCTGATATCACTGGGGGTAAGGGCCACGCCCTTCCTCAGGATCGGCCTTTCAAGGCAAAAAATAAACCTAATTTTCGTCCCTTTCGTAGAAACGGACCAGCCCAAAGTGCTACGTCCTCTAAGCAAGAGGGTAATACTTCTCAAGCCAAGCCAGCTTGGAGACCAATGCAAGGCTGGAACAAGGGAAAGCAGGCCAAGAAACCTGCCACGGCTACCAAGACAGCATGAAATGTTGGCCCCCGATCCGGGACCGGATCTGGTGGGGGGCAGACTCTCTCTCTTCGCTCAGGCTTGGGCAAGAGATGTTCTGGATCCTTGGGCGCTAGAAATAGTCTCCCAAGGTTATCTTCTGGAATTCAAGGGACTTCCCCCAAGGGGGAGGTTCCACAGGTCTCAGTTGTCTTCAGACCACATAAAAAGACAGGCATTCTTACATTGTGTAGAAGACCTGTTAAAAATGGGAGTGATTCATCCTGTTCCATTAAGAGAACAAGGGATGGGGTTCTACTCCAATCTGTTTATAGTTCCCAAAAAAGAGGGAACGTTCAGACCAATCTTAGATCTCAAGATCTTAAACAAGTTTCTCAAGGTTCCATCGTTCAAGATGGAAACCATTCGAACTATTCTTCCTTCCATCCAGGAAGGTCAATTCATGACCACGGTGGATTTAAAGGATGCGTATCTACATATTCCTATCCACAAGGAACATCATCGGTTCCTGAGGTTCGCATTCCTGGACAAACATTACCAGTTCGTGGCGCTTCCTTTCGGATTAGCCACTGCTCCAAGGATTTTCACAAAGGTACTAGGGTCCCTTCTAGCTGTGCTAAGACCAAGGGGCATTGCTGTAGTACCTTACTTGGACGACATTCTGATTCAAGCGTCGTCCCTTCCTCAAGCAAAGGCTCACACGGACATTGTCCTGGCCTTTCTCAGATCTCACGGATGGAAAGTGAACGTGGAAAAGAGTTCTCTATCTCCGTCAACAAGGGTTCCCTTCTTGGGAACAATAATAGACTCCTTAGAAATGAGGATTTTTCTGACAGAGGCCAGAAAAACAAAACTTCTAGACTCTTGTCGGATACTTCATTCCGTTCCTCTTCCTTCCATAGCTCAGTGCATGGAAGTGATCGGGTTGATGGTAGCGGCAATGGACATAGTTCCTTTTGCACGCATTCATCTAAGACCATTACAACTGTGCATGCTCAGTCAGTGGAATGGGGACTATACAGACTTGTCTCCGAAGATACAAGTAAATCACAGGACCAGAGACTCACTCCGTTGGTGGCTGTCCCTGGACAACCTGTCACGAGGGATGACATTCCGCAGACCAGAGTGGGTCATTGTCACGACCGACGCCAGTCTGATGGGCTGGGGCGCGGTCTGGGGATCCCTGAAAGCTCAGGGTCTTTGGTCTCGGAAAGAATCTCTTCTACCGATAAATATTCTGGAACTGAGAGCGATATTCAATGCTCTCAAGGCTTGGCCTCAGCTAGCGAGGGCCAAGTTCATACGGTTTCAATCAGACAACATGACAACTGTTGCGTACATCAACCATCAGGGGGGAACAAGGAGTTCCCTGGCGATGGAAGAAGTGACCAAAATCATTCTATGGGCGGAGTCTCACTCCTGCCACCTGTCTGCTATCCACATCCCAGGAGTGGAAAATTGGGAAGCGGATTTTCTGAGTCGTCAGACATTGCATCCGGGGGAGTGGGAACTCCATCCGGAAATCTTTGCCCAAGTCACTCAGCTGTGGGGCATTCCAGACATGGATCTGATGGCCTCTCGTCAGAACTTCAAAGTTCCTTGCTACGGGTCCAGATCCAGGGATCCCAAGGCGGCTCTAGTGGATGCACTAGTAGCTCCTTGGACCTTCAAACTAGCTTATGTGTTCCCGCCGTTTCCTCTCATCCCCAGGCTGGTAGCCAGGATCAATCAGGAGAGGGCGTCGGTGATCTTGTTAGCTCCTGCGTGGCCACGCAGGACTTGGTATGCAGATCTGGTGAATATGTCATCGGCTCCACCTTGGAAGCTACCTTTGAGACGAGACCTTCTTGTTCAGGGTCCGTTCGAACATCCGAATCTGGTTTCACTCCAGCTGACTGCTTGGAGATTGAACGCTTGATCTTATCGAAGCGAGGGTTCTCAGATTCTGTTATCGATACTCTTGTTCAGGCCAGAAAGCCTGTAACTAGAAAGATTTACCACAAAATTTGGAAAAAATATATCTGTTGGTGTGAATCTAAAGGATTCCCTTGGGACAAGGTTAAGATTCCTAGGATTCTATCCTTCCTTCAAGAAGGATTGGAAAAAGGATTATCTGCAAGTTCCCTGAAGGGACAGATTTCTGCCTTGTCTGTGTTACTTCACAAAAAGCTGGCCGCTGTGCCAGATGTTCAAGCCTTTGTTCAGGCTCTGGTTAGAATTAAGCCTGTTTACAAACCTTTGACTCCTCCTTGGAGTCTCAATTTAGTTTTTCAGTTCTTCAGGGGGTTCCGTTTGAACCCTTGCATTCCGTTGATATTAAATTATTATCTTGGAAAGTTTTGTTTTTAGTTGCAATTTCTTCTGCTAGAAGAGTTTCAGAATTATCTGCTCTGCAGTGTTCTCCTCCTTATCTGGTGTTCCATGCAGATAAGGTGGTTTTACGTACTAAACCTGGTTTTCTTCCAAAAGTTGTTTCTAACAAAAACATTAACCAGGAGATTATCGTACCTTCTCTGTGTCCGAAACCAGTTTCAAAGAAGGAACGTTTGTTGCACAATTTGGATGTTGTTCGCGCTCTAAAATTCTATTTAGATGCTACAAAGGATTTTAGACAAACATCTTCCTTGTTTGTTGTTTATTCCGGTAAAAGGAGAGGTCAAAAAGCAACTTCTACCTCTCTCTCTTTTTGGATTAAAATCATCATCAGATTGGCTTACGAGACTGCCGGACGGCAGCCTCCCGAAAGAATCACAGCTCATTCCACTAGGGCTGTGGCTTCCACATGGGCCTTCAAGAACGAGGCTTCTGTTGATCAGATATGTAGGGCAGCGACTTGGTCTTCACTGCACACTTTTACCAAATTTTACAAGTTTGATACTTTTGCTTCTTCTGAGGCTATTTTTGGGAGAAAGGTTTTGCAAGCCGTGGTGCCTTCCATTTAGGTGACCTGATTTGCTCCCTCCCTTCATCCGTGTCCTAAAGCTTTGGTATTGGTTCCCACAAGTAAGGATGACGCCGTGGACCGGACACACCTATGTTGGAGAAAACAGAATTTATGTTTACCTGATAAATTACTTTCTCCAACGGTGTGTCCGGTCCACGGCCCGCCCTGGTTTTTTTAATCAGGTCTGATAATTTATTTTCTTTAACTACAGTCACCACGGTACCATATGGTTTCTCCTATGCAAATATTCCTCCTTAACGTCGGTCGAATGACTGGGGTAGGCGGAGCCTAGGAGGGATCATGTGACCAGCTTTGCTGGGCTCTTTGCCATTTCCTGTTGGGGAAGAGAATATCCCACAAGTAAGGATGACGCCGTGGACCGGACACACCGTTGGAGAAAGTAATTTATCAGGTAAACATAAATTCTGTTTTATGCTTACCTGATAAATTTATTTCTCTTGTAG
The DNA here is from genome assembly GCF_027579735.1 of Bombina bombina. Classification (NCBI taxonomy): domain Eukaryota; kingdom Metazoa; phylum Chordata; class Amphibia; order Anura; family Bombinatoridae; genus Bombina; species Bombina bombina. The sequence goes on along the minus strand of NC_069501.1, from coordinate 1,166,468,129 downwards.
TGTATCCAGTCCATGGCCCGCCCTGTCCTTTTCAGGCAGGTCTAAATTTTAATTAAACTACAGTCACCACTGCACCCTATGGTTTCTCCTTTCTCGGCTTGTTTCGGTCGAATGACTGGATATGGCAGTGAGGGGAGGAGCTATATAGCAGCTCTGCTGTTGGTGATCCTCTTGCAACTTCCTGTTGGGAAGGAGAATATCCCACAAGTAATGGATGATCCGTGGACTGGATACACTACAAGAGAAATACATTTATCAGGTTAGCATAAATTATGTTTTTACCTCTGTGGTTACCTTGTTTCTAAGCATCTTCTACCAGCCCACTGATCACATGACACTGACTGTTTATTATCTATTGACTTGCATTTAGTACTGTGTTGTACTAAATCTTAAGTGAGCCCCTGTGCCTGAACACAGTGTTATCTATATGACCCACATGAACTAACAAGTCTCTTGTTGTAAAAAGCAATTTAAAAAGCATGTGATAAGAGGATGCTTTCAAGGGCTTAGAAATTAGCATATGAGCCTACCTAGGTTTAGTTTAAACCAAGAGAACAAAGCAAATTTGATGATAAAGGTAATTTGGAAAGTTGATTAAAATTAAAAGTCCTATCTGAACAATGAAAGTTTAATTTTGACTAGACTGTCCCTTTAAGACACCATGTCCTGTTTGCTGTGTTTAACTGCCCTTCTGCAAAGTTATGTGCAATCTTTAGCATTATCAATTTACGTGTTTTTCATAAGCTGGTGAGAGTCCATGAGCCCATTACTCCTAGGATTCAACTCCTGGACACTTTGAGGCAAAGATTCCCAATCTCCAAAAATCACTTAATCCAACCTACCTCTCTGGTATGCCGGTCTTATCTTTGCCTCCACAGTAGTGGTGAAGAATTGAGGTGCTCAAGCTTTTTTATTAAGAGGGGTACTCTGAACAATTTGAGGGCTATTTCTCCCACAGAGAGTTGCTACTTGGACAGGGGGGGGGATTAAAGTATTGAGTAGTGACACAATTTCTCCCTATGGGAGTTAGTCACAAGCCTGCCACAAGTGTTGCAGATACCTGTCCCTTCTCCTGTTGGATCAATATACTCCACTTTCAGATCCTCTGCTTTTGCATATACAGCACTGGATGGGCTCTCTAGAGGACACATTTTTGCAGCTGGTAAGCACAGTTGAGTGGGTGCATGTTGGGTAAGTGTGGACACATGTTGTACTCACATAGCCCACGGGCTATTAGGTACCATGTCTAAATAGTACATTAAACCCAGGGGACACTTTATCATATTGACACCACCACAATACACCCTAGACTAATTAAATATTATGTGTAGTTATTTATGGAGATTTATCAGTGCAGTGATTTTACTCTTTATTATGCATTTTTATTTTACTGTGCTTTTATATTTTATTCAAGATTTTTTTTTGGCTTTACCTGTATATTTTTTGTTGTGGAAAGGAATGTCATAAGGTTTTAACATTTTTATAAGGTAAACGAACACTGTTTAGTTACAACACAAGAATTTATTTCAAGTGCATCAAGTTACAAAAAGATGATCAATTGCATTGGTAAACTGGTATTAGTAAAATTACCAGTGCTCTTTATAAGTACTACAGCTCAGTCTTCCTCATTAACTTTACCTGTATATATGAACTACAGCTTTTATCTCACCCAATACAATCTGGGAGGGGGGTAGTGTAGATATTAGAGCTGCAACATTTAATTAATATACTCGATAATAGGTTATGAAAATAATTGGTTATGAAAATAGTTGTCAACTAATCTCATTCGATTAGTTGGTCTGCATATGGCACCTGCTGCTTTACTCCAATGAACTCCCGCACATGGCATTTTTGTTTTATGATTATTTTTAGCCTAAAGGACGTTTACAGAGGTTTAAATTTAACCTTTTCAGGGCAGTTTGTTACAACTACTTCTGGCTTATGTGAGTTAAATCACCTGTGCATCCCAAAAATAATAGGAGTCATCATTTGGATTGTTTATATTAAAACACAGACCTACCAAATCACACAGTCTGGCTGTGTGACACACCATTTGCTGTGTTTTCTCACTGTCACCTGGTGGTCTACATAAATCACAAAATGTGCTTGGTCAGCTAGGAGGCAGCAGTGAGGAAGAGAATAAAGTGTGTTAACCTGAGGAGGACATTGAAAGCCAAGTTAAAAAAAATAGTCCACACTTACTTTGTTCAGGTCCCTTGCCAAGGAGGAGAATCCTTTGCATTGATGGAGAGCGAACAAAGATAAATATCCCAATTTGGCAAAATTTGCAAAATCCTACAAATGCATCCCAGGCACCTCCACACCATTCTAAGTGTCTCTTCTCTGCCAGACAGTATAGCTTGCAAAAAGAGAGCCAGCCTCAGCTAGGAGCATGTGGACCTGTTGACTTTTTTTGCATTTTAATGCAAAGTTTCTGGAAGAGTGAATAACAGAATGTTCTAAACATCGATAGTCTACCTCCTTCTAGTTCTATTTTTTTAAACAGTTTGTGATTTTGTTTTGCTTAATTATGAAAAAGTTTCTTTCTAATGATACGGTGAGTCCACGGGATCATCAATTACTGTTGAGAATATCACTCAAGGCCAGCAGGAGGAGGCAAAGAGCACCACAGCAAAGCTGTTAAGTATCACTTCCCTTCCCACAAATCCCTGCCATTCTCTTTGCCTCTAGTGCAAGGAGGAGGTGAAGTAATTAGGGTCTGTCCGTTGAGAGGAGGCGTAAACTCCGCTTTTCTCTCTGAACCGGGTATGTCGCTCTCCCTTGAATTTTGGGCACCATGTTTTGCCTTTTCTTTCTCCTCAGGGAGGTAGCGGCTGTGCCATTTGTTTTGGCACTCGGTGGGAGCGCAGGTTTTATTAAGCACTGCATACTCTGACCATTTTGCCTCTCCCTCATGTATCTTCCGTTTTCTGGTCTCGTGACTCCGCCTCCTTATTCTGAAATCGGAGCAGTGAGGTTTTCTACCTGCATGTGCTACGCATCAGTAATACATGAAAACATAAAGTATGTAAGGTGTCCTTTTTCTCACTCCTACATGCCTCTAGTTGTCATCCACAAAGGGTCTTTAGGGGTGTAGCCAAGAGCCAATTCATCCGTCTAAAGAGAAACTGTATCATTTTATCGGTGTATGAAAAACAGGCCGATGGATTGGCACTTAGATTGAAGGAAAGAGGCTATAGCCCACAGACTATCATCAAGGCGAGAAAGGCAGTGGAAAGAATTCCCAGAGAAAAGCTACTGATCCAAAACAGAAAGGAACATGGTGAATTAAATGTAAATAACAACTCTAACACTAGAGTAACTTTTATCACTGAGTACTCTAGAGTCTAGACAATATGCTGAAATTTGCCAGATAATAGGCAAACATTTCAAGCTTCTGGCAGCAGATGATGGCATGATTGATGTGATTGAACAAGGGGTTAGATTTGCCTATAGAAAGAATAGGACAATTGGGAACATTGTAGCACCCACCAGGATTGGCTCTGATGCTCCAATTGTATCCTCGTGGCTTAGCCATGTAGGGGTTTTTAAATGCCACCATCATACTTGTGTGGCATGTGAGAGAGTAAGCGTAGGAGACACCTTTAGTTCATCCCCAACTGGGGAAAGGTTCAGAATCAAATTCTGCTTGAATTGCAGACAAACCTATGTCATCTACCTAGTCACTTGTAACATATGTTCCCTTCAATACGTAGGACTCGAGGCCAGAACACATGTCAGATATTAGAGTTAAGGAACACATGTCAGATATTAGAGTGGGCACCATGACGACCCCTTTAATAAGGCACTTCACTGAGAAACATCAAAAATCACTAAGGTCCTTTACATGGACCATTATAGACGAGATTCCACCAAAGAAGGGACTCTCTGATCGAACGAAAAAGCTAGGAGAGAGAGAAGCCTTCTGGATATTTAAATTGAAAACTAGAGTTCCAGAAGGCCTCAATTCTGAATTTGACTTGATCAATTTCCTGTCAGTTTAGGTTCTCTCCTACAGGTAGGGGTCAGGGATTTGTGCTTGGATGCATTATCTGACACCTCTGTAATGGCCCTCTCCTTAACTTTTGAGTGACACCTAACTATTAATCCCTAGTGAGATGGTTAGGTTTAACAAAATATATGTGCTTTCATATATTTACATATCTACACTAAAAAAATTTCACTCCTTTTGTATAAATGTGGAGTTCAGCTTTTACTATACCTTACTAGTTGTAGCATTATTCGATGTATGACTTATATTTTCTATAAGAATATTTTGGATCCTAGTTGCTAATATGCATTATGGAGGACTGTCCAAATATTCACTTGCTTATTATGTCCCCTTGACCTGATATTGCATATAACTTTTACCTGCATAGTTCAGTTTAGTTTTATATTTTGTTAAACTTTTTTTGTGTGGAGCTTTAGCTGTTTCACTAATGCCATTAAAACTTTGGCCCAATATTGGGCTCTAAGTGTATTTACACTTGGTACTAGGGTTGCACCGATACCAAGTACTTGCATGAGTACTTGTACTCGTGCAAATGCACCGATACTTAAACCGATACCTCCACTTACTACCCATATGCTATCTTGTGGTGTTTTTTTTCAATCTGCATGTTCCCATTTAATTTAAAGCTGTAGTGGAGACTAAACAAAAAATTGTTTATTACTGTTCTGCCAATACAAATTTCTCTTATTTGTATTATTGTAGGAGAGATCACTGTACTGCATTCAGACAAACCCCTGAAGTACTGGGCAGTTAATAAACTGAGATTTCCAGCTCTGGCTAAAATGGCCCAAAAATATCTTTCTGCCCCATGCAGTAGTGTGGAAAGTTGAACCTCCTTACTGATAGGAAAAACAGACTTATAGCTGAACATGCAGAGATGCTTCTGTTCTGTTCCTTAAAAAGAACTTACCACTAACTTTTGAAAAATTATTCTAATTGCTGGATTGCCTTTTATACTGCTAGTTCTCATCTTGCACAATTATGTTCAAAACATACTATACTCTGAGGAACATCTTAGCTTATATAATTGCAGGAAGAGTACTCATAGGAAAAATTAAGTTAATCCCATTGAACACTCATCCTGCAATTATAGTACTAGATTTAGATTACATTTGATTGGTAAGCTTTACCAATGCTCTGTCACATTTCCAACTCCATAGCCTTTAATGGAGTAGGACAAGTAATGAGAGCATTGGTAATGCTTACCAGTCAAATGTAATCTAGCCCATAGTGTTGTTCACCATGATTAAACAGTATTCTGTTCTATTTTTTACTGTATGGCACTATTGGTTGGTTGCAATTTTATATTTGTTATTTATTGTTGTTAATATATTTTATTGTAATATTTTTATTTCTAAACATGTTCTGTGAACTTTGTGACAAATAAAAACTGTTTTATTATTTCATAATGTCTTTTGAGCTACAGTCCTTCATAATTATAAAGAAGGAATCTTAAATAATTAGTCTGTATTGTGCTTGGTAAACTGTCACATGACATTAAAAAAAAGTATCCGTAATTGGTATCGGCGAGTATTTGAAAACAAATATCGGTACTTGTACTCTGTCTTAAAAAAATGGTATTGGTGCAACCCTACTTGGTACTAATTAACTAGTTATGCATTCTTATGTGCATCTTAGGTTTCAGATTTTCAAACGAACTTGCTATCCCACTGTATGACCGCAAGCCCTATTATATATATTTCTCTTGTAAGGTGTATCCAGTCCACGGATCATTCATTACTTGTGGGATATTCTCCTTCCCAACAGGAAGCTGCAAGAGGATCACCCACAGCAGAGCTGTCTATATAGCTCCTCCCCTAACTGCCACCTACCAGTCATTCTCTTGCAGCTCTCGACAAGATAGGAAGTAGCTAGAGAGATGTGGTGAATTTATGTAGTTTATCTTCAATCAAAAGTTTATTATTTTCAAATGGTACCGTAGTTGTACTGTTTTAGCCTCAGGCAGAAAGTTGAAGAAGAGTCTGCCTGTGGTTTTTGATGATCTTAGCAGGTTGTAACCAAGATCCATTGCTGTTCTCACACATAACTGAAGAGATGAGGTAACTTCAGCTGGGGGAATGGCGTGCAGGGTCTCCTGCTATGAGGTATGTGCAGTTTAAATTTTTCTAGGGAAATGAATATGCTAGAAAATGCTGTTAATCAGTGTTAATTTTGACGGCAAATTTCGATTTAGTCTTAGTTTTAGTCTTTTGATTAAAATGCCATTTTAGTTTGTCGTATTTTAGTCATTTGAATTGTTTTAGTTTTAGTCTAATTTTAGTTGACTGAATCTCCAGTAGATTTTAGTCGACTAAATCTCCAGTAGATTATAGTCGACTAAATCTCCAGTAGATTATAGTCGACTAAAATCTAAGGGGTTTAGTTAAAGTGTAATGCATTATTTAAGCATTTCTCTATAATTTGCAAACTGATTATATACTCCAGGAGTAAACATAACACCTGTTAATATTTATGGTATTAAGGTTTAAACATGCAATACAGACACAGATTTAGCCGTTGTGATATGTAACATCTTTATTAAAATTAAATAAAGCTAAGTTTCATAAACAAACAGAAGTGCAACTTTAAAAAAAAACCTGTAAACTGTATTGGCTGTAATGCCATTGCACATATTACCCAATATAAAAACTTTAACAGTTCTCTGTTAATAATTAAAACAAGTATCAAGTAACTCAACACAACAAAAAGTTTCTGCAGCTAGCACAGGCATCATAACTTAAACCCATATTTGTGGGTTATGCTTATTTCTATAGGAAGAATCAATTGATCACAGATTCGAAACAATTTCGGCAATATTAGCTCTGCTCTAGAACTTCCAAAATCATTATATACTCCTGGAGTAAAGGTTTATTAACGTGTTTTTATTTATGGTATTAAGGTTTGAACATGCAATACAGATTTAACAGATTTAACTGTTGTGGTATATAACATGTCTTTATCTTAAAATTTTATAAAATTAAGTTTCGTAAATTTTACAAAAGAGCAGTAATTGGATATGGATTGATTATAACACCTTGCATAAAATGTTTTTGTCAGCAAATTTTGATTTAGTTTTAGTCATAGTCTTTTGACTAAAATGTCATTTTGATTTAGTTTTAGTCATAGTCTTTTGACTAAAATGTCATTTTGATTTAGTTTTAGTCATAGTCTTTTGACTAAAATGTCATTTTAGTTTTAGTCGTATTTTAGTCATCAGAATTTCTTTAGTTTTATAGTTATTTTAGTCTAGTTGTAGTCGACGAAATTAACACTGCTGTTAATACCGGATTTATTTAAGGTAAGCCTGATTACAGTGATTTAATAACGACTAGTATCATACTTGCTGTAAAAGGTAATATTCTTATTACTTTCTCGCATTACTGAAAATAAGATAACGTTTGCTGGAAGTGTTTAAACGTTTTTCTCTTGTTAAGTGTATCCAGTCCACGGATCATCCATTACTTGTGGGATATATTCCCTTCCCAACAGGAAGTTGCAAGAGGATCACCCACAGCAAAGCTGCTATATAGCTCCTCCCCTCACATGTCATATCCAGTCATTCTCTTGCAACCCTCAACTAGATAGGAGGTCGTGAGAGGACTGTGGTGTTTTATACTTAGTTTATTTCTTCAATCAAAAGTTTGTTATTTTTAAATGGCACCGGAGTGTGCTGTTTTTTCTCAGGCAGTATTTGGAAGAAGAATCTGCCTGCGTTTTCTATGATCTTAGCAGAAGTAACTAAGATCCACTTGCTGTTCTCGCACATTCTGAGGAGTGAGGTAACTTCAGAAAGGGAATGGCGTGCAGGTTTCCTGCAACTAAGGTATGTGCAGTAAAATATTTTTCTCAGGAATGGAATTGACTAAGAAAATGCTGCTGATACCGAAGTAATGTAATTAAAGTCTTAAATGCAGTGGTAGCGACTGGTATCAGGCTTATTAATAGAGAGATATACTCTTCAAAAAATGTGTTTTAAAACGTTTGCTGGCATGTTTAATCGTTTTTTAACGTACATTTGGTGATAAAACTTATTGGGGCATAATTTTTTCCACATGGCTGGCTAATTTCTGCATAGAAACAGTTAACTGAGGCTTCCCACTGTTGTAATATGAGTGGGAGGGGCCTATTTTAGCGCTTTTTTGCGCAGTAAAAATTCAGACTCAGACTTCCTGCTTCTTCCTGCATGATCCAGGACTTCTCTAGAGGGCTCAAAAGGCTTCAAAAGTCATATTGAGGGAGGTAAAAAGTCACAGCAGAGCTGTGACAGTGTATGTGACTGCTTTAAAAAATGTTTTTTTCTATTGTTATTCCGTTTTGGGTATTAAGAGGTTAATCATCCATTTGCAAGTGGGTGCAATGCTCTGCTAACTTAATACATTTACTGTGAAAATTTGGTTGATATAACTGCTTTGGTTCATTGCTATTTCAACTTGAGACAGGTTTTGTGCTTCTTAAAGGCGCAGTAACGTTTTCTATTTTGCTTGTAAACTTGTTGTAAAGTGTTTTTCAAGCTTGCCAGTCTTATTGCTAGTCTGTTTAAACATGTCTGACATAGATGAATCTACTTGTTCATTATGTTTGAAAGCCAGTGTGGAGCCCCATAGGAATATGTGTACTAAATGTATTGATTTCACTTTAAATAATAAAGATCAGTCTTTATCTATAAAAGAATTATCACCAGACAACGAGGGGGAAGTTATGCCGACTAACTCTCCTCACGTGTCAGTACCTTCGCCTCCCGCTCAGGGGGCGCATGCTATTATGGCGCCAAGTACAGCAGGGATGCCCATAGCAATTACTTTACAGGACATGGCTACAATCATGAATAATACCCTGTCAGAAGTATTATCTAGATTGCCAGAATTGAGAGGCAAGCGCGATAGCTCTGGGATTAGGAGAGATGCAGAGCGCGCAGGTGCTGTAAGAGCCATGTCTGATACTGCGTCACAGTTTGCAGAACATGAGGACGGAGAGCTTCATTCTGTGGGTGACGGATCTGATCCGGGGAAACCTGATTCAGAGATCTCTAATTTTAAATTTAAGCTTGAGAACCTCCGCGTATTGCTTGGGGAGGTTTTAGCTGCTCTGAACGACTGTAACACAGTTGCAATTCCAGAGAAATTGTGTAGGCTGGATAGATACTATGCGGTGCCGGTGTGTACTGATGTTTTTCCTATACCTAAAAGGCTTACAGAAATTATTAGCAAGGAGTGGGATAGACCTGGTGTGCCCTTTTCCCCTCCTCTTATATTTAGAAAAATGTTCCCAATAGATGCCACTACACGGGACTTATGGCAAACGGTCCCTAAGGTGGAGGGAGCAGTTTCTACTTTAGCAAAGCGTACCACTATCCCAGTTGAGGACAGTTGTGCTTTTTCGGATCCAATGGATAAAAAATTAGAAGGTTACCTTAAGAAAATGTTTGTTCAACAAGGTTTTATCCTGCAGCCCCTTGCATGCATTGCGCCTGTCACTGCTGCTGCGGCATTCTGGTTTGAGTCTCTGGAAGAGGCCATTCACACAGCTCCATTGGATGAAATTATGGACAAGCTTAAATCACTTAAGCTAGCTAACTCATTTGTTTCTGATGCCATTGTACATTTGAGGCTCCGTATCTAGACGACATCCTGATACAGGCATTCAAGGAGAGGAAACAATGGCACTACTCACTTAATGGTGTGTTATAACGTTCCCCTACTGGTATTGATATACTGTAATATGAATTATCTAATAGGGGTAGGTGCTTGTACCTGGGGACAAACTATACAAAAAATCAGTGAAGAACTGACAAAAGGATACAAATATAGCACTCTGTGAACGTTATTGTTAATGCAAAAAGTTAGGAAATTAAAATATAACTTTTACTAGATCAAGTTAAAAACAGGGGATTGAACAAACATAATTAAAAGTATAAATTTGGATCCACCACTTTTTAACCAGATACTGTCACTGCTGGTTAGTAGAGACAAACACCTTTGTTAGGTATATGTGAGTCTCTTGTGAATCAAATGACAAGATTATCTCTTGGCATATTACTCATATAAGGTAATAATACTCCTGATTCAAGGTAGGTTTGGAGGCCACTGATAATTACAGTGAATTGAGCTATCACAAGTAAAATGTCAGATAGGCTGTTGGTGGTTATCCATAAACATCTAGGTGGTTTGCACTGAAATATCTTTACCTATGGTTGTGAGGAGTTGTGCACTCAGATATTAAATTACCTATTAATACCATTTGATGAAATATTGCTTCTAAGTATCTATGTCCATAAGGGTAAGTATTGTGCTGCCCACACTAATATAGAGAGTGGGATATCTCACACATTACTGGTTTTTACCTGTTAATACCGTTAATATCTGACACACTCCTAATTTTTGCCTGTTAATACCGTAAAGATGGGTACTAGATTAATCTAAAGTATTAGGTAGAAAGTCTGTTACCTTTTAGGTATCACTAAAATATTGTGAATTAAGGTAAGTCTAACTCTATTACCCACTCTGTTTTGTGAATAACTAGAATACTGTATATACTTGGCTTAGCCTAGATCAACACCTATATTACCTATGAGTAAGCAGGGTTTGTAGTATACCTAGTGTAGCTCGATCAGCTTACAGCTTGTCTATGGTTGTAAGGAGTTGTGGACTCAGATATTAAATTACCTGTTAATACCGTTAATAAAAAATATTGCTTCCTGAGTATCTATGTTCTTAAGGTTAAGTATTGTGCTACCCACGTTAATATAGAGAGTAGGATATCTCACACATAACTGATTTTTACCTGTTAATACCATAAATATCTGACACACTCCTAATTTTTACCTGTTAATACCGTAAAGATAAATACTGATTTTTCTAAAGTGTTTGGAAAAAAGTCAGTTACCTAATAGATGTTGCTAGAATATTGTGAATTAAGGTAAATCTGACTTTATCAGCTAGGTTTTGTAAATAACTTGGTACTATGTATACTAGGCCTGGCCTGGATCAATACCTATATTACCTATGAGTAAGCAAGGTTTTGGTATACCTAGTGTAGCTCGATTAGCTTAGACTAGACACCGCTATTGCGGCAGAAACTATTTTAATACCATTTTATATTGTCATTTGAGAAAGAATGGAGGATCAACAAATTGATTTAAAAACAACAATTAGGGGATAACAGGGGGACGCCACTGACGCGTTTCGCCGTGGTGGCTGTATCAAAGGGCCCTATTACGGCTTAAGCACAACACTCCCCTCCTCAATAATACTTCCGTTAGCCAGAACAAAAATCACACATGTAGTAAGGTCATTGCACTTACTTCCTCCAAATGATGCATACTACCAGTCCTGGGGATATATGTCCACACTCGTCTGCTTAACGGGCAACTCTTGACAGGTCTCCATAGCGGTAATCCCTGTGGCACTGTAGCGCGTGTGTGTGTAAGAAAGGCTTCTACCTTCTTCCGGGTTAGACCACCATCCACTTTGTTGCCTGAAGGGTTTGAAGTTGTTAACCCATTTATTTCCATGTAATTTTATTGCCTAATAAAGGATCGTATAATTGTTCATGCTGGTGCCTGCTGCTTCATTATTTGGTTGGTTTCTCCTTCCTAGGGACTCTGATAGATTCTGTAGAAATGAAAATTTACCTGACGGAGTCCAGGTTATCAAAACTTTTAAATGCTTGCCGTGTCCTTCATTCCATCCCACGCCCGTCAGTGGCTCAGTGCATGGAAGTAATCAGCTTAATGGTGGCGGCAATGGACATAGTGCCATTTGCGCGCCTGCATCTCAGACCGCTGCAATTTTGCATGCTAGGTCAGTGAAATGGGGATTACTCAGATTTGTCCCCTCTACTAAATCTGGATCAAGAGACTAGAGATTCTCTTCTCTGGTGGCTATCTCGGGTCCATCTTTCCAAGGGTATGACCTTTCGCAGGCCAGATTGGACGATTGTAACAACAGATGCCAGCCTTCTAGGCTGGGGCGCAGTCTGGAACTCCCTGAAGGCTCAGGGATCGTGGACTCAGGAGGAGAAACTCCTCCCAATAAATATTCTGGAGTTAAGAGCAATATTCAATGCTCTTCTAGCTTGGCCTCAGTTAGCAACACTGAGGTTCATCAGATTTCAGTCGGACAACATCACGACTGTGGCTTACATCAACCATCAAGGGGGAACCAGGAGTTCCCTAGCGATGTTAGAAGTCTCAAAGATAATTCACTGGGCAGAGTCTCACTCTTGCCACTTGTCAGCGATCCATATCCCAGGCGTGGAGAACTGGGAGGCGGATTTTCTAAGTCGTCAGACTTTCCATCCGGGGGAGTGGGAACTCCATCCGGAGGTGTTTGCTCAACTGGTCCATCGTTGGGGCAAACCAGAACTGGATCTCATGGCGTCTCGCCAGAACGCCAAGCTTCCTCGTTACGTATCCAGGTCCAGGGACCCGGGAGCGACGCTGATAGATGCTCTAGCAGCGCCTTGGTTCTTCAACCTGGCTTATGTGTTTCCACCGTTTCCTCTGCTCCCTCGACTGATTGCCAAGATCAAGCAGGAGAGAGCATCAGTGATTTTGATAGCGCCTGCGTGGCCACGCAGGACCTGGTATGCAGACCTAGTGGACATGTCGTCCTGTCCACCATGGACTCTACCTCTGAGGCAAGACCTGCTAATACAAGGTCCTTTCAATCATCCAAATCTAATTTCTCTGAGACTGACTGCATGGAGATTGAACGCTTGATCCTATCAAAGCATGGCTTCTCCGAGTCAGTTATTGATACCTTAATACTTAATCTACCATAAGATATGGCGTAAATACCTATATTGGTGCGAATCCAAGAGTTACTCATGGAGTAAGGTTAGGATTCCTAGGATATTGTCCTTTCTCCAAGAGGGTTTGGAAAAAGGCTTATCAGCTATTTTGTTAAAGGGACAGATCTCTGCTCTGTCTATTCTTTTGCACAAGCATCTGGCAGAAGTTCCAGACGTCCAGGCTTTTTGTCAGGCTTTGGCTAGGATTAAGCCTGTGTTTAAAACTGTTGCTCCTCCGTGGAGCTTAAATTTGGTTCTGAAAGTTCTTCAAGGAGTTCCGTTTGAACCCCTTTATTCCATTGATATTAAACTTTTATCTTGGAAAGTTCTGTTTTTAATGGCTATTTCCTCAGCTCGAAGAGTCTCGGAGTTATCTGCCTTACATTGTGATTCTCCTTATCTGATTTTTCATTCAGACAAGGTAGTTCTGCGTACTAAACCTGGGTTTTTACCTATGGTGGTTTCTAACAGGAATATCAATCAAGAGATTGTTGTCCCATCATTGTGCCCTAATCCTTCTTCAAAGAATGAAAGTCTTTTACATAATCTGGACGTAGTCCGTGCCTTGAAGTTCTACTTACAGGCAACTAAAGATTTTCGTCAAACATCTGCCCTGTTTGTTGTTTACTCTGGGCAGAGGAGAGGTCAAAAGGCTTCTGCAACTTCTCTCTCCTTTTGGCTTAGATGCATAATACGCTTAGCCTATGAGACTGCTGGACAGCAGCCCCCTGAAAGGATTACAGCTCATTCTACTAGAGCTGTGGCTTCCACCTGGGCCTTTAAAAATGAGGCCTCTGTTGAACAGATTTGCAAGGCTGCGACTTGGTCTTCGCTTCACACTTTTTCAAAATTTTACAAATTTGACACTTTTGCTTCTTCGGAGGCTGTTTTTGGGAGAAAGGTTCTACAGGCAGTGGTTCCTTCCGTTTAAGTTCCTGCCTTGTCCCTCCCATCATCCGTGTACTTAAGCTTTGGTATTGGTATCCCACAAGTAATGGATGATCCGTGGACTGGATACACTTAACAAGAGAAAACATAATTTATGCTTACCTGATAAATTTATTTCTCTTGTAGTGTATCCAGTCCACGGCCCGCCCTGTCCTTTTAAGGCAGGTTTAAATTTTTAATTAAACTACAGTCACCACTGCACCCTATGGTTTCTCCTTTCTCGTCTTGTTTCGGTCGAATGACTGGATATGACATGTGAGGGGAGGAGCTATATAGCAGCTTTGCTGTGGGTGATCCTCTTGCAACTTCCTGTTGGGAAGGGAATATATCCCACAAGTAATGGATGATCCGTGGACTGGATACACTACAAGAGAAATAAATTTATCAGGTAAGCATAAATTATGTTTTTTCTACATATTGGTGATAAAACTTTATTGGGGCCCAGTTTTTTCCACATGGCTGGCTAGATTTTGCCTAGGGATAGTTTTTTATGGCCCTCTCACTTTGACTACAGGTTGGGAGGGGCCTAATTTCAGGCCTAAATCGTGCAGTAGTTTTTGCAGCTTGAGACTTCCAGCTTCTCTGAAGGAGTCCCCTGAACACTTAGGACCTCTACAAAGGGTTTTTGTGCCTTCAAAAGTCGTTGTATGGGCAGGTAGGGTCACAGCAGAGCTGTGGCAGTTTGTTGTGACTGTTAAAAAAACGTTTATCGTTTTTTTGATCCGGTTTTGAAACTAAGGGGTTAATCATCTATTTGCAAGTGGGTGCAATGCTCTGTTAGTCTATTATACACACTGTAAAAATTTCGTAAGATTTACTGCTTTATATCACTGTTTTTCAATTTCTGACAAAATTTGTTTCTCTTAAAGGCACAGTACCGTTTTTATTTTTTGCTTGTTTACATTAATCAAAGTGTTTTCCAAGCTTGCTGGTCTCATTGCTAGTCTGTTTAAACATGTCTGACATAGAGGAAACTCCTTGTTCATTATGTTTAGAAGCCATTGTGGAACCCCCTCTTAGAATGTGTACCAAATTTACTGATTTTACTTTGTTATAAAGATCATATTCTGTCTTTAAAAGATTTATCACCAGAGGAAATTGACAAGGGGGAAGTTATGCCGACTAACTCGCCCCACGTGTCAGAACCTTTGACTCCCGCTCAAGTGGCGCCAAGTACATCTAGCGCGCCCATGGCGTTTACTTTACAAGACATGGCGGCAGTTATGGATCATACCCTTACAGCGGTATTGTCCAAACTACCAGGGTTACAAAGAAAGCGAGACAGCTCTGGGACTCGAAAAAATACAGAGCTCTCTGACGCTTTAGTAGCTATGTCTGATATCCCTCACAATATGCAGAAGTTGAGGCAGGAGAGCTTCTTTCTGTGGGTGATTTTTCTGACTCAGGGAAGATGCTTCAACCTGATTCTGAAATGCCTACATTTAAATTTAAGCTTGAACACCTCCGCGTGTTGCTCAGGGAGGTTTTAGCTACTCTGGATGACTGTGACACCATTATAGTGCCAGAGAAATTGTGTAGATTGGATAAATACTATGCAGTGCCTGTTTACACTGATGTTTTTCCAATACCTAAAAGGTTTTCAGAAATTATTACTAAGGAATGGGATAGACCAGGTGTACCGTTCTCTCCCCCTCCTATTTTTAAGAAAATGTTTCCAATAGATGCCGCTACACGGGACTTATGGCAAACGGTCCCTAAGGTGGAGGGAACAGTTTCTACACTAGCTAAGCGTACAACTATTCCCGTCGAGGACAGTTGTGCTTTCCTAGATCCAATGGATAAAAAGTTAGAGGGTTACCTTAAGAAAATGTTTATTCAACAAGGTTTTATTCTCCAGCCTCTTGCATGCATTGCCCCGGTCACTGCTGCTGTGGCCTTCTGGTTTGAGTCTCTGGAAGAGGCCTTACAGGTAGAAACTCCATTGGATGATATACTTGACAAGCTTAAAGCGCTTAAGCTAGCCAATTCATTTGTTTCTGACGCCGTTGTTCATTTAACCAAACTAACGGCTAAGAACTCAGGTTTTGCTATACAGGCGCGTAGGGCGCTATGGCTTAAATCCTGGTCAGCTGACGTTACTTCAAAGTCTAAGCTTCTCAACATTCCCTTCAAGGAGACCCTATTCGGGCCTGGACTGAAGGAGTTCATTTCTGATATTACTGGAGGAAAAGGTCATGCCCTTCCTCAGGATAGGTCTAATAAATTAAGGACCAAACAAACTAATTTTCGTGCCTTTCGAAACTTTAAGACGAGCGCGGCATCAACTCCCTCTAATGCAAAACAAGAGGGAAATTTTGCCCAGTCCAAGCCGGTCTGGAGACCTAACCAGGCTTGGAACAAAGGTAAGCAGGCCAAGAAGCCTGCTGCTGCCTCTAAGACAGCATGAAAGATCAGCCCCCGATCCGGTAACGGATCTAGTAGGGGGCAGACTTTTGCCCAGGCTTGGGCAAGAGATGTCCAGGATCCCTGGGCGTTGGAAATTGTGTCCTAGGGATATCTTCTGGACTTCAAAGCTTCTTCCCCAAAAGGAAGATTTCACCTCTCACAATTATCTGCAGACCAGATAAAGAGAGAGGCATTCTTACATTGTGTTCAAGACCTCTTATTTATGGGAGTGATCCACCCAGTTCCAAAGGAGGAACAGGGGCAAGGCTTCTATTCAAATCTCTTTGTGGTTCCCAAGAAAGAGGGAACGTTCAGACCAATCTTAGATCTCAAGGTCCTAAACAAATTTCTCAGGGTCCCATCTTTCAAGATGGAGACTATTCGAACCATCCTCCCAATGATCTAGGAGGGTCAATACATGACTACCGTGGACTTAAAGGATGCTTATCTTCAAATTCCGATACACAAAGATCATCATCGGTTTCTCAGGTTCACCTTCCTAGACAGGCATTACCAGTTTGTGGCTCTTCCCTTTGGGTTAGCTACGGCACCAAGAATCTTTACGAAGGTTCTGGGGTCACTTCTGGCGGTCCTAAGGCCGCGGGGCATAGCAGTAGCCCCTTACTTAGACGACATTCTGATACAGGCGTCGAATTTCCAAATTGCCAAGTCCCATACGGACATTGTTCTGGCATTCCTGAGGTCTCATGGGTGGAAAGTGAACGAAAAGAAGAGTTCTCTATCCCCTCTCACAAGAGTTTCCTTCCTGGGAACTCTGATAGATTCTGTAGAAATGAAGATTTACCTGACAGAGGCCAGGTTGTCAAAACTTCTAAATTCCTGCCGTATTCTTTATTCTACTTCTCGCCCTTCAGTGGCTCAGTGTATGGAAGTAATCGGCTTAATGGTAGCGGCAATGGACATAGTGCCCTTTGCCCGCCTACATCTCAGACCGCTGCAACTCTGCATGCTCAGTCAGTGGAATGGGGATTACACGGATTTGTCCCCTCTACTAAATCTGGATCAAGTGACCAGGGATTCTCTTCTCTGATGGCTATCTCGGGTCCATCTGTCCAAAGGTATGACCTTTCGCAGGCCAGATTGGACAATAGTAACAACAGATGCCAGCCTTCTGGGCTGGGGTGCAGTCTGGAACTCCCAGAAGGCTCAGGGATCGTGGACTCAGGAGGAAGCACTCCTTCCGATAAACATTCTGGAACTAAGAGCGATATTCAATGCTCTTCAGGCTTGGCCTCAGCTAGCTGCAGTCAGGTTCATCAGATTTCAGTCGGACAACATCACGACTGTAGCTTACATCAACCATCAAGGGGGAACAAGGAGTTCCCTAGCAATGTTGGAGGTTTCAAAGATAATTCGATGGGCAGAGATTCACTCTTGCCATCTATCAGCTATCCATATCCCAGGAGTAGAGAACTGGGAGGCGGATTTTCTAAGTCGACAGACTTTTCATCCGGGGGAGTGGGAGCTCCATCCGGAGGTATTTGCACAGTTGATTCAACTTTGGGGCAAACCAGAACTGGATCTCATGGCATCTCGTCAGAACGCCAAGCTTCCTTGTTACGGTTCAAGGTCCAGGGATCCCAAGGCAGCACTGATAGATGCTCTAGCAGTGCCTTGGTCCTTCAACCTGGCTTATGTGTTTCCACTGTTTCCTCTGCTCCCTCATCTGATTGCCAAGATCAAACAGGAGAGAGCTTCGGTGATTTTGATAGCACCTGTGTGGCCTCGCAGGACTTGGTATGCAGATCTGGTGGACATGTCATCCTCTCCACCATGGACTCTGCCTCTGAGACAGGACCTTCTACTTCAGGGTCCTTTCAACCATCCAAATCTAATTTTTCTGCGTCTGACTGCTTGGAGATTGAACGCTTGATTTTATCAAAGCATGGTTTCTCCGAGTCAGTCATTGATACAGGAAAATCTATCATAAGATATGGTGTATATATCTTCATTGTTGTGAATCCAAGGGTTGCTCATGGAGTAAAGTCAGGATTCCTAGGATATTATCTTTTCTCCAAGAAGGATTGGAGAAGGGTTTATCAGCTAGTTCCTTAAAGGGACAGATTTCTGCTCTGTCTATTCTTTTGCACAAACATCTGGCTGAGGTTCCAGATGTTCAGGCGTTTTGTCAGGCTCTGGTTAGAATCAAGCCTGTTTTTAAACCTGTTGCTCCGCCATGGAGTTTAAATTTAGTTCTTAAAGTTCTTCAAGGGGTTCCGTTTGAACCTTTGCATTCCATAGATATTAAGCTCTTATCTTGGAAAGTTCAGTTTTTAGTAGCTATCTCCTCGGCTCGAAGAGTTTCGGAGTTATCTGCTTTACAATGTGATTCCCCTTATCTGATTTTCCATGCAGATAAGGTAGTGTTACGTACCAAACCTGGTTTTCTGCCTAAGGTGGTATCTAATAAAAAATATCAATCAGGAGATTGTTGTTCCGTCACTGTGTCCTAATCCTTCTTCAAAGAAGGAACGTCTATTACACAATCTTGACGTGGTTCGCGCTTTAAAGTTTTATTTATAAGCTACTAAAGATTTTCGTCAAACATCTGCATTGTTTGTTGTCTACTCTAGACAGAGGAGAGGCCAAAAGGCTTCGGCAACTTCTCTTTCTTTTTGGCTAAGAAGTATAATCCGCTTAGCTTATGAGACTGCTGGCCAGCAGCCTCCTGAAAGAATTACAGCTTATTCTACTAGAGCGGTAGCTTCCACATGGGCTTTTAAGAATGAGGCTTCTGTTGAACAGATTTGTAAGGCGGCGACTTGGTCTTCGCTTCATACTTTTTCTAAATTCTATAAATTTGATACTTTTGCTTCTTAGGAGGCTATTTTTGGCAGAAAGGTTCTACAGGCAGTGGTGCCTTCCGTTTAAGCGCCTGCCTTGTCCCTCCCTTCATCCGTGTCGTATAGCTTTGGTATTGGTATCCCACAAGTAATGGATGATCCGTGGACTGGATACACCTTACAAGAGAAAACAAATTTTATGCTTACCTGATAAATTTTATTTCTCTTGTGGTGTATCCAGTCCACGGCCCACCCTGTCATTTTAAGGCAGGTGTTTTTTATTTTTAAACTACAGTCACCACTGCACCCTATAGTTTCTCCTTTCTCTTGCTTGTCTTCGGTCGAATGACTGGTAGGTGGCAGTTAGGGGAGGAGCTATATAGACAGCTCTGCTGTGGGTGATCCTCTTGCAGCTTCCTGTTGGGAAGGAGAATATCCCACAAGTAATGGATGATCCGTGGACTGGATACACCAAAAGAGAAATAAATTTATCAGGTAAGCATAAATTTTGTTGTTTGAAGCTGAGGTGGTTAATACATCCGGTACCGTTCTTTTTAGTATTTACAGACGGTTTCCCGGTCCGTACCATTACGCCAGACTGTACTGTACTTAAGAATAGGGTGCTGCATAAATGGGGTATGCAGTAGACCTTTTATACAGAGGGGTGTTACTGGAGTCCCTTGTTTTTATTTTTCTGAGATGACATAAGGGCATGATATGACACTCTGGGAGAGGCATAAAGGCAGTAAATCGATAAGGCACTTTAACGATTGAGCTATTTTTTATTATATATCCAGCATGACTTGCTGGGATGTGTTTGGGGTGTGTTTTTGTGTTTCACTTAAGCTGTGTGCAAAACCGCTTCTCCATACGGTTGTGTTTGGGCCTACTCCGACATCGGTCATAAGGGTATTTTTGTGTAAACTGATATATTTTTTACTTTATTGTCTTATTTATCACCTTTCTTATAGGGTGCAATAATTTTTGGATATACCAATAAGTTTTAGTTAATTTTTTAAGATAAATTAACGTTATTTAAAGGGCCATAATACCCAAATGTTTAAACACTCGAAAGTGATGCAGCATAGCTGTAAAAAACTGACTAGAAAATATCACCTGAACATCTCTATGTAAAAAAGAAAGATGTTTTACCTCAAAAGTTCCTCAGTAGCCACCTCCCATTGTAAAGGATTTCTAAGCAGCATATTAGTGTGTCTGTCCCGGGACAACTGAAGGGATGAGCTTCGTGAACTCTCATATTATTTCACCAATCAGGTAAAGGAAGCTTACTATGAAATCTCATGAGAGTTAAGTCAAATCTCATGAGATCACAGTAAGAGTTCATGACCTCAGCACTGCTGATGCTGATTGGCTGCTGTTCATTTCTTCATTTTTTTTTTAATTTTTTTACCTGCAGCTGGGAGCAGCTGTGTATAACTTTTTACACAGAACTTACTCTGCTGAGCTGAGGAGATTGTGAGGTAAAATATCTTCCTTTTTTACATAGAGATGCTCAGGTGATATTTTCCTGTCAGCTTTTTACAGTTATACTGCATCAGTTTCAAGTGATTTAGCATATGAGTATTATGTCCCTTTAAGCAGTTTTTGAAAATTTTTCACTTTTTCTTTCTTAAAGGCGCAGTACACGTTTTTCAAAAATTTATTTAAAGCAATAAATAAAGTGTTTAAACGACTTCTGTGGTTATTATTAGTCTGTTCAACATGTCTGACATTGAGGAATCTCATTGTTCCATGTGTTTAGAAGCTATTGTGGAACCCCCTCTTACATTGTGTACCTCTTAAACTGAAAGGGCCTTACATTGTAAAGACCATATTTTAGGTCAAGAAAGTGTGCCTAAGGATGATTCTCAATCTGAAGAGAATCAGGATATGCCATCCAATTCTCCCCAAGTGTCACAACCTTTAACGCCCACACAAGCGACGCCGCCAAGTACCTCTAGTGCGTCTAATTCCTTTACTCTGCAGGAGATGGCTGCAGTTATGTCAACTACCCTTACAGAGGTATTATCTAAATTACCAGTGTTACAGGGTAAACGCAGTAGGTCAGGTATCAATGTGAATACTGAATCCTCTGAAGCTTTATTAGCTATTTCCGATGTACCCTCACAGTGTTCTGAGTTGGGGGTCAGGGAATTGCTGTCTGAGGGAGAAATTTCAGACTCAGGGAATGTTACCTCAGACAGATTCGGACACAATGTCCTTTAAATTTAAGCTCGAACACCTCCGTCTGTTGCTTCGGGAGGTTTTAGCGACTCTGGATGATTGTGACCCTATTATGATACCACCAGAGAAATTGTGTAAGATGGACAAATCTCTAGAAGTGCCTACTTACACTGATGTTTTTCCGGTTCCTAAAAGAATTTCGGAAATTATAACGAAGGAATGGGATAGACCAGGTATACCGTTTTCTCCCCCTCCTACTTTTAAGAAAATGTTTCCCATATCAGACACCATTCGGGACTTGTCAAACGGTCCCTAAGGTGGAGGGAGCTATATCTACCCCGGCTAAGCGTACAACTATACCCATTGAGGACAGTTGTGCTTTCAAAGACCCTATAAATAAAAAAATTAAAGGGTCTTAAGAAATTATTTATTAATCTGGGTTTTCTTTTACAACCTACTGCTTGCATTGTTCCAGTAACTACTGCAGCAGATTTTTGGTTTGAAGCTCTGGAAGAGTCCCTGAAGATTGAGACTCCCTTAGATGACATTTTGGATAGAATTAAGGCTCTCAAGTTAGCTAATTCTTTTATTACTGATGCTGCTTTTCAAATTGCTAAATTAGCGGCGAAAAATGCAGGATTTGCTATTCTAGCGCGTAGAGCGTTGTGGCTCAAATCTTGGTCTGCTGATGTGTCATCAAAAACTAAGCTTTTAGCTATTCCCTTTAAAGGTAAGACCCTTTTCGGGCCAGAATTGAAGGAAATAATTTCTGACATTACAGGAGGTAAAGGCCATGCCCTACCTCAGGATACCTTAGGATAAGTCTGTTAAGATGAGGGGTAAACAGAATAATTTTCGTTCCTTTCGGAATTTTATGTGAGGACCTTCTGCTTCCTCTTCATCCACAAAGCAGGAATGGAATTTTACCCAATCTAAGTCAGTCTGGAGACCCAACCAGAATTTTGAATTTAACTCTGTTGTGAATGTGGAGCCAGTGAAGGGACTCACAGAGAGGTGCAGCTGAAACAGAGCGTCGAGAGAGTTGGATTAGCCTGGCAGATGCATTTAGGAGGCATTGGAGGGGAGAGAGGGAGGCCAGTTAGTAAGTTGTTACAGTAGTCAAGTTGGGAAATTACCAGGGAGTGGATTAGCTGTTTAGTAGTTTCAGCACTCAGAAACGGACAAATTTTGTAGATATTGCGTAGGTGGTTGCGGCAGGATGAAGAGAGCAATTGGATGTGGGGAATGAAGGACAGATTTGAGTCAAGCGTGACTCCCAGGCATCAAACTTGGGATGATGGGGAGATAGTGGTGCCGCCAACAGTGATAGAAAAATTAGAAACTGGAGTAGAGTTAGAGGGGGGAATTAGAAGTAGTTCGTTCTTGGACATGTATATTATTCTTAGGTGGTGAGAGGCCATCCAGGAGGAAATGCCAGATAAGCAGTCGCTGATGTGAGAATTGACAGGAGGAGTGCAGGGGTGGAAAGGTAGTTCTGGGTATCATCAGCATAGAGATGATAGCAGAAGCAATAGCTGTTGATACGTTTACCCAGTGAAGAAGTGTAAATAGAGAAGAGTAGAGGACCCAGGACAGATCCTTGAGGTACTACAACAGACAGAGGCAAAAGAGAGGAGGAGTCACCAGCAAAAGAGACGGGAAGGATCTGTTAGAGAGATAAGAGTGGATCCAGGAGAGGACAGTGTCACAGAGCCCAAGAGAGCTGAGAGTCCGTAGGAGAAGGGGATGGTCAACCGTGTCAAAGGCAGCAGAGAGGTCAAGTAAGATGAGTATAGAGTAGTATCCTTTGTTTTTAGCAGAAAGGAGATCGTTGGTAACATTGGTGAGGGAAGTCTCAGTTGGGTGTTGGGGACGGAAGCCAGATTGCAGGGTGTCGAGCAATGAGTTGGAGGACAGGAATTGGGTTAGGCGATCGAAAACTAGTTTTTCAAGGAATTTTAAAGCTAGCGGGAGCAGTGATATGGGGCGTTAGTTTGCAGGGGAGTTGGGGTCAAGGGAGGGTTTTTTTGAGGATGGGGGTGACCTTTGCATGTTTGAAGGAGTCAGGGAATGAGCCGGTAGAAAGGGATAGGTTGAATATGTGAGAGCCGGAGTGAGGGTGGGAGACAGAGGGGGAATTAGATGTGAAGGAATAGGGTCAAGTGGGCAGGTAGTGAGGTGTGAGGAAGACAAAAGGGAAGCCACTTCACTCTCAGTGGTTGGGAGGAGGGCGCAGTGAGTGACAGAGGGGGTGACTGGGAGCGAAGTTGGGAGATTGCAGGTTTGTGTTGAGATGTTTCTTCGGATGGCAAGTGTTTTATTGGAAAAAATAGTCAGCAAGGTCTTGGGCACTGAATGCAGATGATGGGGGTGATGCAGGTGGGTAGAGGAGAGAGTTGAAAATGAAGAGTCTCTTAGGGTTTGAAGAGTGAGTGGATATAAGAGAAGAGCAGTATGTTTGCTTAGCTAAGCGAAGGGCAGAGGTGTAAGAGTAAATAATTAACTTCTAGTGCAGGATATCAGGTTCAGAGCGGGATTTCCTCAAGGCACGTTCAGCAGTGCGTGAGCATTTTTGTTGGTGGCGTGTTTGTTGGGAGTGCCAGGGTTGGAGCTGACGATGTGGGCTTTGCTAAGTTTGGGCGGAACGAGAGTGTCAAGTGCAACGGAGAGAGTATGGTTATAGTGGGTTATAGCAAGGTCAGGGCAGGATATTGTAGAAGTGTGGGAGAGGCGTATATGAATAAGATTGGAGAGTTTGGGAGGGTCCACAGTGTGCAGATTTCTCCTGGTGCGGGGGCGAGAGGGGGAAGTAGGTTTAGCATCTATATGGGGATTAAAGGTGAGCAGATGGTGGTCTGAGATGGGAAATGGTCGACAGGCAACATCAGAGAGCAGAGATTGGAGAATACCAGATCAATCGAGTCCATCACGGTGGGTAGGAAATAGGGTGGATTGTGAGAGGCCGAAGGAGTTAGTGATTGAGAGAAGTTTAGAGGCAGCAGGGGCAGATGGGTTGTCAAGTTATATTGAAGTCCCCCAGAATTAGGGTAGGTGTATTTGTAGAGAGAAAGTGAGGAAGCCAGACAGCACAGTTGTCAAGGAATTGGGAGGTTGTTCCAGGGGGGCGATAGATAACTGCCACTCTGAGAGACAGGGGAGAGAACAGGCGGATGCAGTGGACTTCAAAGGAAGAAAAGGAGAGAGATGGAAATGGAGATTGGTACTGATAGGAGCAGGAGGGGGAGAGTAAGATGCCAACACCGCCACCATGTCTCTCACCTCGCCTAGGTGTGTGGCTAAAGTGAAGACCACCATGAGTGAGAGCAGCAATGAAAGCAGTGTCAGAGGAAGATAGCCACGTTTCAGTAATTGCTAAAAGGTTAAAAGCGTTGGAACAAACAGGTCGTGAACAGTTGTAAGTTTGTTACAAACAGAGCGAGCATTCCAGAGGGCACAAGAAAAGAGAGGGGATA
Organism: Bombina bombina; assembly: GCF_027579735.1. NCBI lineage: Eukaryota > Metazoa > Chordata > Amphibia > Anura > Bombinatoridae > Bombina > Bombina bombina. Next base: position 1,166,443,512 of record NC_069501.1, on the reverse strand, counting down.
GACGCAGTGTGTTAATGGAGATGAGATTGTTGGTATTGCGTGACCTAGAATTTTTGCACTGGGAGACAGAGCGAGAGTGTAAAAGTGTGGTGATTGCTGCAGGGCCAGGGTTAGGAGAGGCATCACCAGCAGCAAGCAGTAGTAGCAGTGAGAGTGACCGAAGGTGAGAGTGAGATTTGTAGGAGCGTGAATGACTAGACACAGGAGAGTTAGAGGGGGAAGTGTTTCTAAGGAAACAGAGTAGTTCATGAGAGAAGGGAGGGTGAGATGTGGATAGTGTGGGGATTGTTTGTTGTAGGGACATGCAGTGATTTTTAGGAGAAGGGCAGACAGAGAGAGCAGAAAATACATGGAGAGAATTGTGTTGTTGTATAGTTATTAAGTTTACCTGTTAGTTGGTCTGCAGTTTCAACCTCCAGTTTCTAACTCCAGTGAGTAACTCCGCCACTTTTAATCAAAGAGCCACTTAAGACTTAGAGAGCCAAGGCTCAAATAAGCTTATGGCTTGCAATATGTAGTAATGAGTGTAATGGAATAATTCTGTGCCGCTGATTAAAAGGAGTTGGGCTAGCCAGGAGTTACACACTTGCAAATTAGAGGGGGGGGGGGGGGGGGGAGAGGGTGGCAAGCTCTTGCTGTCTGGTAGATAGTTTAGCCTTGTTACAACCAGGAGGTTGGGAGTTTGGATCTTGCTGCAGTGGGATTATTTTCCCTTGGTTGTTTCCATAATAGGAAGATCTCTCGGATCTACCTCAGAGAATTTATTTTGTTTTGTTCGACTATAGTCTCCTTCCTGTAGTGGTTTTTAAGGAGTTTCTGTCTCAGGGCATGTGCTTCTGGAGACATTCCTGGTTAAGGTGACCATGGGCATCAACCTGCTGTCTGGAAAGCAGCCTGGGTTTAGTAAGTGACTGCTCTTCCCTTTAACATCGGGGAATAGAGAGCGAAATTACAAGCCCCTGATGGTTGGGCATCAGTAGTTATTGGTGTAGTTCCAGTCTGACAATATCACATCAATGGTTTATTTCAACCATTAGGTAGGAACTCGTTCCCTTACCATGCTGGAGGCGTGGATTGTTCGGTGGGCAGATACTCACACTGGCTGGCTGTCGTCCTTTTGTCAGGGGAGGACATTCAGGAATTGGAATTATGACCAGTCAGATGTTTCATCTCGGGGAGTGGGTTCCCATCCAGGGGTGTTCTCTAGGTAGACCCTTTGAATTGGGAAGCTCTGGAATTCCCTTTTTTAGATTGCCAAAAGTTCCAAGTTCGGTTCATGGTCAAGTGATCCGTTGACCACCCTGTTAGATGACCTGGCATTTTCTTTTATTCAGTCTTGCATCCTGTTTTCTTCGTTTTGCTTTCCTTTCACAAATTATTGCTCGTATTCTACAGGATAGAGCGGTGGGTTTTTATTAGCCCCTATGTGGCGTCGCAGGATCTGGTTTGCAGACCTACTGATAATGTACAGAATACAGAATATATGAGTGCGCTCAAAGGCTCTACCTAACAATCGATAAATTTAAAAATTAATGACGTACTAAAAACATGAAATGTTATAATCACAATTTAATAACACATTTATTAACAAAACGCAATATGCGACATATTAAAAAGCAATTTATAATCTAAAACACTGTATAGAAAAAAGTTAATAAGGTGCACCTTAGTAAAACGAATGGTATTCAAAAATATTGTGCAGAAAATATGTATATATATATATATATATTGCAAGCTGCTTTGTAATAGTGCTTTCGTTGGTTAGAATGAAACCCACACTTTGTTTAAATAGTATCCAGGCAAATAGTATCCAATGGGTGTAGTTCTGCTCCGTAGTACCATGGGTAAATCAAGAAAGAAACTATAGATATTAAATTTAGAAAAATGAATAGGGATCTAACAGATTATAATATAGAAGAAACAAATACTGAAATAAAAACAAATGAGGTTATGACTGATACCAACACCAGTAGAACAGAAATGGAAAATATTATATTATATCAGGAGTTTAACGGAATAAAGAATAGAAATCAAGAAAAAAATCACCCATGTAGAACATAATACATTTAAGGAACAGAATAATAAACAATATCATTTAAATACACAACAAAACTATAGACATACAAATAGCAATTATATATCAGATATAAATATGCAAAGAAATTGGGGTAATGCTAAAGCATCCCAAAATTATAAACCTTATCAAAGGAATGACTCATATAAACCTTATCAAAGGAATGAAACATATAAACCATATAACCAACATAATTTTACAAATAACTATAAACAAGATTGGAGAACCAGAGAAAATAATTGGAGATCTAAAGAACCAAACTGGACCAACTACAATAGGTTTGAACCACTAAGAGACCATAAATGGGGGCCAAATGTAGCTAGTCCTAGACAAGGCACTTCTGTTTCTATTTTAGAAGAGGACAGGAGACGAACAGAGTGAAACCGAAAAAAGAGAGAGGAACCAGAGGTAGAGGAGGAAAGGGACAAACAGAAACGAATGAGATAAACAGGGAATTTTCAATCTAAGCGACACTGAATTGACTACTCAACAATATAAAGTATTGTAAAAAGGGTTAACATTTGCCCCCGCCAATAAATTAAATAAATTTAATACACTAATTAACGTAAATAACTTAATTCATAATATTACCCTTAAAAAGATTTTTCATGAAAAATCCAATTGAACATGAAATATTAAATGATAAGAAGGGCTTCCATCATACTAACCTTAAAGCCAAATCTAAATTCTTCCCCACTAACGAAAAGGGAAGGAATATTGAAATGTTCGAAAAAGCAGTTAAAAAAGATACTGAAGTTATGGATCTAAGTAAAATGACTTATAACTTAACAAAAAATGAAAATGACACCCTAAAAGAATTACAAAGAAACCCCCATATTACCAAAAAAAAAGAAAATAAGGGGGTTGGTATTGTCATACTTAACACAGATGATTATATTAAAGAGGCAAATAGATTATTGTACGATAAAGAAACCTATAGAAAAATTAAATCCAACCCAACAATCAAATTAACTAAAGAACTTAATACTCCACTTAACAAGGCGTATAATGTAGGAATTATCAATGGTAAAGAGTATGGTTTCTTAAAAGTTGATTTTCCTAGAATTCCAATATTCTACTATCTGCCCAAAATTCATAAATAGCTAATAAATCCTCCAGGAAGACCCATTATCTCAGGAATTCAATCTATTACATCTAACCTGTCAGAATTTGTGGATAACTTTCTACAACATTATGTGGTCAAACTGCCATCTTACTTGAAAGACTCTACAGAGCTTTTTAAGAGAATTGAAGAATATACAATGGAATGAAAATTTTATATTTGTAACCTGCGATGTATGCTCATTATACACTAATATACAACATAACATAAGATTAAAAGCAGTGGAATATTTCTTACAGAAAGGAGGTGAATTACCCATTGAGCAGATTGATTTTATATTGGAAAGTATTACATTTATATTAAATAATTATTTTAATTTCAATAATCAATTTTACTTGCAAATAAAGGGAACGGCGATGGGCACCAAATTCGCCCCCAGTTATGCGAATTTATTCATGGGACTTATAGAAGAAGAATTAATACACAGTTCCAACTGGGAGGCGAATTTGGTGCTCTATCGCCGTTTCATCGACGATATTATAATTTGGAGGGGGGATGAGGAACTTTTAGATGTTTTTATAGAAGATTTTAAGAATAATAGATATGGTATTGATCTAACATATGGGAAAAGCACTACAAATATTAGTTTCTTAGATCTAGATATAAGGATCAATAATAAAGAGATAACCACTAGAACCCACTTCAAAGAAGTGGATTCAAATAACTATATCCACAATAAAAGCTGCCATTACAAGAAATGGTTGGATAATATCCCAATGAATCAATTCCTAAGAATTAGAAAAAATTGTAGCAAGCTAGAAGATTTCGAGGAACAGGCAGGAACCTTAGAAACAAAATTCAAAAATAAGGGATATAATATGAGTCCTGTGAGAACAGCAAAAAATAGAGCAAAAGAAAAAACCCAAATTGAGCTGCTTAAAGAAAAAAACCCAAAAGAATGCTCTGAAAGTTCACTAGATGTACCTTTTATCACTGATTTTAGCATTAATCATAATAAACTAAGGACAGTTCTGAGTAAACACTGGCATTTATTACAGATAGATCCATTTATTGGTGAATCACTTACAGAGAAACCTAGAATAGTTTTTAAAAAAACGAGAAATTTGAAAAAAAATACTGGCACCAGGCACTTTCAAACCCAAAACAACTAGAGGTACTGATATAGTCTTAAGAGGGAATAAAATAGAGGGCTATTTCCCATGTATACACTGCAAAGCTTGTAAATATAGCTGTAAAACAAAGTTTTATGTCAACGGTAACTAATAAAGAATACAAAATCCGGGACCAATAAAATGCTCTGATCGAAATGTAGTGTATTTAATAGAATGTCCATGTAAGAAACAGTGAACGAGTAAATAGATAGGAGCGCCAAAAAATAGGCAGGGTCTTATGTGATTAATAATTGTAGTTTTGATGCTAGACCCTGGGTTAGGATAGCATATATTGGGTGTTTAGAAAAAATTCCTATGTGGAATCATGTGTTATAAGGATAGATTTAGAAATTAGGTATGATGTATTTAACAAAGAATATTTATTACAATTTGCACAAAATATCGTATAATTAAAACAACCGGGTACAATTCACAGAATATTATATAGTTAAAACAATTAAGTACATGGATCCATGTTAATAAAATCCTATTACATATAAATGTGTCCTAAAAACTGATTTAAAAACTAATATGGCTGTCTGAATATAAAGTATTGTGAGTCTCACATATACAGTATGATGGTGAGGTCGTACTGGTGAGTGACCTCCCTAGTATCGTAAACACAACAATTGTGATGAAAAAAGTGCAATAATACCAGTATACCAAGAAAATTGAATGAGAAGAAGTAAACGTTGTGATCAAAAAATATATATAAAAGTATTTAAAAACAGTTTCCAAAAAATGAGATCTACAAAAACAGTTATAGTTAGCATGTGAATAAATTAGGATGTGATCTACAAAAACATATATGTGTATGTCAAAACAAATCGCAAAAAAGCTATTTCATAAGAATATTGGAAAAAATGATGAAAAAAACTTTTGTGAACAACAAGTGTGTAATCAAACTAGTTGGTGTGATTAGAAAGTCATTAAAAAGTCATTGTTGGAGGTGTGGAGGTTCCTGAAATTCAGTCCGTTTGGTATAATGGTCCTTTGGAGATCCTTTATTTGTAATCCTAAAAAAGCATTAGAAGTCCTGAAAAATGTTTGAAGATCCAAAGTGTAAAAATATAAAAATATACAAAATGTGTAAAAGTGTGATCGATGTGTAGAAAAAATAAAAATGGTAAAAAATGGTGAAAAAAGATAAGGATACTCTGGAAATTTCTCAAGACCTATAAATAAAAAAATGTAAGAAACAGTACTTAGGTGAGACCTCACGTATGTTGAGGGACAGGATCAGAGAACACATTCTCAACATAGAACATATGCTCTCAAAACACTTTAAAGAGATACACAACCAAAACCCAAAAGGCTTAAAATATTGGGGTATTAGGAAGATTGTACAAGATTGGAGAGGTGGAGATCTAAATAAAAAACTGTTAAGAGTAGAAGCAGAATTAATTTTTACATTCAAGACTCTGGACCCATTGGGACTTAATACAGAGTTAGATTTAAATCATTTTATCTAAATATATAATCTTCAACACATTGTTTAATATTTAATGTTATTTTTACATTTTGAATATTTAACAATTTTGTTTTTACTGTGTGTTTTTTAAAATAAGTTTGAGAGATAAATTATGTATTATGTATATTAACTATTTATACTATATTATCTATATCGTTATCAAAAGAAAATCATTGTCTATATTAATTCATATATATTGTTAGGAAGATCGAAAATTTAAATGGTAGAATAAGTGTTCGCTTTAACTTCTAGTTTACATTGAGGATCTAGCAATAGCTGATAAAAAATCATAAAACCAATATTGATCAAATAGAATTAGGTCTAAATTAAGTGCTGTAATAAAGTCTGTTTAAGATGTGTATACTTTTAATGAATTCTTTGTTGTAATAAATAATTCTTATTAAGGTCCCATTAATTAATTTATTCATATTCAGTTATGGAATTGAAGCAAGACTTCTCTGCTATTTATGAACCGACTAAATACCGCTGTAAACTTGTATCCATGTTTAAAATGCTGGGAATAAATGAACAATTAATGGAAGAACACTATCACTTTAAGACGAGGTATAAAAGGTTGAGAGGAAGTACACAGGCTTATCTTGACAAAAGCTTTGAGCTGAAACGCGTAGATAAGCAGTCCTGTGTAGCTGGCCAGCTCTAAATGGATTCTGTGTGAATGAACTATTAACATTTGGATCAGTGGATCTTTTTTAATATATTCGGACTATCGACACGGACTATCGACAGCATTAATTTTTGATCAACCATTTTGTGCAGTTTATATAAAAAATCGCTAATAACTCCTATTTCAAAGCTATTAAAGGCACAGTATATCTTCAGTTTAAACTTTAATGCAGACTACAGGGTTGATGATCTTAGCAGACGTAACTAAGATCCATGTTGGTTCCAACAGAGTTTCTGAAGGTAGTGCAAGAGAAATCTTCAGTGTGGAGAACGGTTGCATGATACAAGCATTGAGGTATGTTCAGTCCTTTATTTCTGAAGAGACTTGTTATATCAGAACTGGCTGACATATGTTTCTCTTGCAAGGTGTATCCAGTCCACGGATTCATCCTTTACTTGTGGGATATTCTTATTCCCTACAGGAAGTGTCAAAGAGAGCACACAGCAAAGCTGTCCATATAGCTCCCCCTCTAGCTCTACCCTCCAGTCATTCTCTTTGCCGGCTCTAAGCACAGGGAGGTATTAGCCACTCTGGATGATTGTGACCCTATGGTGGTCCCAGAGAAATTGTGTAAAATGGACAAGTACCTAGAGGTCCCTGTATACACTGATGCGTTTCCGATCCCCAAAAGGGTTGCGGATATTGTTACTAGGGAGTGGGAAAGACCAGGTGTCCCTTTTGTTCCCCCCCTATTTTTAAGAAAATGTTCCCCATAACTGACCCCAGGCGGGACTCGTGGCAGACGGTCCCTAAGGTAGAGGGGGCTGTTTCTTCACTTGCTAAGCGCACAACCATACCATTTGAAGACAGTTGTGCTTTTAAAGATCCTATGGATAAAAAGTTAGGTTTACTTAAGAAAATTTTGTTCAACAAGGTTTCCTTCTCCAATCTATTGCCTGCATTATTCCTGTAACTACTGCAGCGGCTTTCTGGTTTGAGGCGCTGGAGGAGTCGCTCCAGACGGAGACCTCATATGACTAAATTATGGATAGAGTTAAGGCTCTAAAGCTGGCTAATTCTTTTCTCTTGTTAAGTGTAGTCAGTCCACGGGTCATCCATTACTTATGGGATTATATCTCTCCCTAACAGGAAGTGCAAGAGGATCACCCAAGCAGAGCTGCTACATAGCTCCTCCCCTCGACGTCATATCCAGTCATTCTCTTGCACCTAACTAAAGATAGGACGTGTGAGAGGACTGTGGTGTTTTAAACTTAGTTTTTATCTCTTCAATCAAAAGTTTATTTTAAACGACACCGGAGTGTGTTGTTTGCTCTCAGACAGCATTAGAAGAAGAATCTGCCTGAGTTTTCTATGATCTTAGCGGACGTAACTAAGATCCACTTGCTGTTCTCGTACATTCTGAGGAGTGAGGTAACTTCAGAACAGGGGATAGCATGCAGGGCCCACCTGCAAGGAGGTATGTGCAGTAAATTATTTTCTAAGGAATGGAATTGACTGAGAAAATACTGCTAATACCGATATAATGTAAGTGCAGCCTTAAATGCAGTAGTAGCGACTGGTATCAGGCTGATAAGTATGTATGTATACACTGAAGTATTTTTCTAGGGAATGGAATTTCTCTCAGAAAATACTGTTAATACTGAAGTAATATCTGTGCCTTCACTGCAGTGAAAGTGACTGGCAGCAGGCTTATTAATAACACTTCATAACTTTAAATTATAAAATGTTTACTGGCATGTTAATCGTTTTTTCTGAGGTACTTGGTGATAAATCTTTATGGGCATGATTTTTACCACATGGCTGTGGTTTTTCTACATAAAAACAGTTTACTGAGCTTCCCCACTGTTGTAATATGAGTGGGAGGGGCCTATTTTAGCGCTTTGTTGCGCATTAAAAATTCAGTCACAGTCTTCCTATTTCTTCCTCCATGATCCAGGACGTCTCTACAGAGCTCAGGGGTCTCCAAAACTAGTTTTGAGGGAGGTAATCAGTCACAGCAGATCTGTGACAGTGTGTTTGACTGTGATAAAAACGTTAATTATTGCAATTATTATCCGTTTTGGGTATTAAGGGGTTAATCATCCTTTGCTGGTGGGTGCAATCCTCTGCTAACTTTATACATTTACTGTAAAAATTTGGTTGCTTTAACTAGTTTGTTTCATTGTTAATTCAACTGTGACACTTTTCTTAAAGGCGCAGTAGCGTTTTTTATATAGCTTGTAAATTTATTTAAAAGTTTTTTTCCAAGTTTGCTAGTGTCATTGCTAGTCTGTTTAAACATGTCTGACACAGATGAATCTGTTTGTTCACTATGTTTAAAGGCCAATGTGGAGCCCAATAGAAATTTGTGCACTCAATGTATAGATGTCACTTTAAATAAAAGTCAAACTTTATATGTTAAGAAATTATCACCAGACAACGAGGGGGAAGTTATGCCGACTAACTCTCCTCACGTGTCAGTACCTTCGCCTCCCGCTCAGGAGGTGCGTGATATTGTGGCGCCAAGTACATCAGGGCGGCCCATACAAATCACTTTGCAAGACATGGCTACTGTTTTGACAGAAGTACTGTCTAAATTGCCAGAATTAAGAGGTAAGCGTGATCACTCTGGAGTTAGAACAGAGCGCGCTGATAATGGTAGAGCCATGTCTGATACTGCGTCACAATTTGCAGAACATGAGGACGGAGAGCTTCATTCTGTGGGTGACGGGTCTGATCCGGGTAAACTGGATTCAGAGATTTCAAATTTTAAATTTAAGCTTGAGAACCTCCGCGTATTGCTAGGGGAGGTATTAGCGGCTCTGAATGATTGTAACACGGTTGCAATTCCAGAGAAAGTATGTAGGCTGGATAAATATTTTGCGGTACCGGTGTGTACTGACGTTTTTTCCTATACCTAAAAGGCTTACAGAAATTGTTAACAAGGAGTGGGATAGACCCGGTGTGCCCTTTTCACCACCTCCTATATTTAGAAAAATGTTTCCAATAGACGCCACCACACGGGACTTATGGCAGACGGTCCCTAAGGTGGAGGGAGCAGTTTCTACTTTGGCTAAGCGCACCACTATCGCGGTGGAGGATAGCTGTGCTTTTTCAGATCCAATGGATAAAAAGTTAGAGGGTTACCTTAAGAAAATGTTTGTTCAACAAGGTTTTATATTACAACCCCTTGCATGCATCGCGCCTGTTACTGCTGCGGCAGCATTCTGGTTTGAGTCTCTGGAAGAGACCATTCGCACAGCTCCATTGGATGAAATTATGAACAAGCTTAAAACCCTTAAGCTAGCTAACTCATTTGTTTCTGATGTCGTCGTACACTTAAACTTACGGCTAAGAACTCCGGATTCGCCATTCAAGCGTGCAGAGCGCTGTGGCTTAAATCCTGGTCAGCTGATGTGACTTCTAAATCTAAATTGCTTAATATTCCTTTCAAAGGGCAGACCTTATTTGGGCCCGGCTTGAAAGAAATTATCGCTGACATTACTGGAGGTAAGGGCCATGGCTAAACAGTCTAATTTTCGTGCCTTTCGTAACCTCAAGGCAGGAGCAGCATCAAATTCCTCCGCTCCAAGACAGGAAGGAGCTGTTGCTCGCTACAGACAGGGCTGGAAAGCTAACCAGTCCTGGAACAAGGGCAAGCAGGCCAGAAAACCTGCTGCTGCCCCTAAGACAGCATGAAGTGAGGGCCCCCTATCCGGAAACGGATCTAGTGGGGGGCAGACTTTCTCTCTTTGCCCAGGCTTGGGCAAGAGATGTCCAGGATCCCTGGGCGCTGGAGATCATATCTCAGGGATATCTTCTGGATTTCAAAGCTTCTCCACGGGAGATTTCATCTTTCATGGTTATCAGCAAACCAAATGAAGAAAGAGGCGTTTCTACGCTGTGTACAAGACCTCTTACTAATGGGGGTGATCCACCCAGTTCCGCGGTCGTAACACGGGCAAGGATTCTATTCAAATCTATTTGTGGTTCCCAAGAAAAAGGGAACCTTCAGACCAATCTTGGACTTAAAGATCCTAAACAAATTCTTAAGAGTTCCATCATTCAAAATGGAAACTATTCGAACCATCCTACCCATGATCCAAGAGGGTCAGTACATGACCACAGTGGATTTAAAGGATGCCTACCTTCACATACCGATTCACAAGGATCATTACCGGTATCTAAGATTTGCCTTCCTAGACAGGCATTACCAGTTTGTAGCTCTTCCCTTTGGGTTAGCTACGGCTCCAAGAATCTTTACAAAGGTTCTGGGCGCACTTCTGGCGGTACTAAGACCGCGAGGCATAGCGGTGGCTCCGTACCTAGACGACATTCTGATACAAGCGTCAAGCTTTCAAACTGCCAAGTCTCATACAGAGATAGTCCTGGCTTTTCTGAGGTCGCATGGGTGTGCCACTCACAAGAGTTCCCTTCCTAGGGACTCTTATAGATTCTGTAGAGATGAAAATTTACCTGACGGAGGCCAGGTTATCAAAACTTCTAAATGCTTGCCGTGTCCTTCATTCCATTCCACACCCGTCAGTGGCTCAGTGCATGGAGGTAATCGGCTTAATGGTTGCGGCAATGGTCATAGTACCATTTGCGCGCCTGCATCTCAGACCGCTGCAATTGTGCATGCTAAGTCAGTGGAATGGGGATTACTCAGATTTGTCCCCTCTGCTAAATCTGGACCAAGAGACCAGAGATTCTCTTCAATGGTGGCTTTTTCGGCCACATCTGTCCAAGGGGATGACCTTCCTCAGGCCAGATTGGACGGTTGTAACAACAGACGCCAGCCTTCTAGGTTGGGGCGCAGTCTGGAATTCCCTGAAGGCTCAGGGATCATGGACTCAGGAGGAGAGACTCCTTCCAATAAACATTCTGGAGTTAAGAGCAATTTTCAATGCTCTTCTGGCTTGGCCTCAGATAGCAACTCTGAGGTTCATCAGATTTCAGTCGGACAACATAACGACTGTGGCTTACATCAACCATCAAGGAGGAACCAGGAGTTCCCTAGCGATGTTGGAAGTCTCAAAGATAATTCGCTGGGCAGAGTCTCACTCTTGCCACCTGTCAGCGATCCACATCCCAGGCGTGGAGAACTGGGAGGCGGATTTTCTAAGTCGCCAGACCTTTCATCCGGGGGAGTGGGAACTTCATCCGGAGGTCTTTGCCCAACTGATTCATCGTTGGGGCAAACCAGATCTGGGTCTCATGGCGTCAGAAATCACCGGGGGACAGGGCCATGCTCTCCCTCAGGACAAGCCCTTTAAGGCTAGAAACAAAGCTAATTTTCGTTCCTTTCGTAACTTCAGGAGCGCTCCCGCTTCAGCCTCTACAGCTGCAAAGCAAGAGGGTAACGCTTCACAGCCCAAGGCATCCTGGAAGCCTTACCAGGGCTGGAACAATGGTAAACAGGCCGAAAAGCCTGCAGCTGCTACCAAGACAGCATGAAGGGGTAGCCCCCGATCCGGGACCGGATCTAGTAGGGGGCAGACTCTCTCTCTTCACTCAGGCCTGCGCAAGAGATCCCTGGGCATTAGAGATTGTTACCCAGGGATATCTTCTAGAATTCAAGCACTCCCCTCCAAGGGGAAGGTTCCACATTTCTCGTCTGTCTACAGAACAGACAAAGAAAGAGGCGTTTTTACGCTGTGTAGAAGATCTACTTACAATGGGAGTGATCCACCCAGTTCCGATTGCAGAACAAGGACTGGGGTTTTACTCAAACCTGTTTGTGGTTCCCAAAAAAGAAGGAACTTTCAGACCAATCCTGGACCTCAAAATTCTAAACAAATTCCGCAGAGTCCCATCATTCAAGATGGAGACCATTCGGACAATCTTACCAATGATCCAGGAGGGTCAATATATGACTACAGTGGATCTAAAGGATGCGTATCTGCATATTCCTATCCACAAAGATCATCACCAGTTTCTCAGGTTCGCCTTTCTGGACAAGCATTATCAGTTTGTGGCTCTTTCTTTTGGGTTGGCCACTGCTCCCAGAATTTTCACAAAGGTGCTAGGGTCTCTCCTGGCGGTGCTAAGACCGCGGGGCATAGCAGTGGCGCCTTACTTAGACGACATCCTAATTCAGGTGTCGACTTTCCAAAGAACCAAGTCTCACACAGAGATCGTATTGGCTTTTCTGAGGTCTCACGGGTGGAAGGTGAACGTAAAAAAAGAGTTCTCTCTCCCCCCTCACAAGAGTTCCATTCCTAGGAACCCTGATAGACTCGGTAGATATTAAAATATTTCTGACGGAGGTCAGAAAGTTAAAACTGTTAACTACTTGCCGAGCTCTTCATTCCATTCCTCGGCCATCTGTAGCTCAGTGCATGGAGACAATCGGACTAATGGTAGCGGCAATGGACATAGTCCCTTTTGCTCGGATCCACCTCAGACCACTGCAACTATGCATGCTCAAACAGTGGAATGGGGATTATGCAGATTTGTCTCCTCAAATTCAGTTGGACCAGGAGACCAGAGATTCTCTTCTCTGGTGGTTGTCTCAGGATCACCTGTCTCAGGGAATATGTTTCTGCAGACCAGAGTGGATCATTGTAACGACCGATGCCAGTCTATTAGGCTGGGGTGCGGTCTGGGACTCCCTGAAAGCTCAGGGCTTATGGTCTTGGGAAGAAACTCTTCTCCCGATAAACATTCTGGAACTGAGGGCGATATTCAACGCTCTTCAGGCATGGCCTTAACTAGCTGCGGCCAAATTTATCAGATTTCAGTCGGACAACATCACGACTGTAGCTTACGTCAATCATCAAGGGGGAACAAAGAGTTCCCTAGCGATGACGGAAGTAACCAAAATAATCAGGTGGGCGGAGGATCACTCCTGCCATCTCTCAGCAATTCACATCCCAGGAGTAGACAACTGGGAGACGGATTTTCTAAGTCGTCAGACTTTTCACCCGGGGGAGTGGGAACTCCACCCGGAGGTATTTGCCCAGCTGACTCAGCTATGGGGCACTCCAGAGTTAGATCTGATGGCGTCCCGTCAGAACGCCAAACTTCCTCTCTACGGGGCCAGGTCCCGGGACCCCAAGGCGGTATTGATAAATGCTCTAGCAGCGCCTTGGTCCTTCAATCTGGCTTATGTTTTTCCACCGTTTCCTCTCCTCCCTCGTCTGGTCGCCAGAATCAAGCAGGAGAAGGCTTCAGTGATTCTGATAGCGCCTGCGTGGCCATGCAGGATTTGGTATGCAGACCTAGTGGACATGTTATCTGTCCCACCATGGACACTGCCAATGAGGCAGGATCTTCTAATACAGGGTCCGTTCAAGCATCCAAATCTAGTTTCTCTACGTCTGACTGCTTGGAGATTGAACGCTTAATTCTATCAAAGCGTGGTTTCTCTGAGTCAATTATAGATACTCTGATCCAGACCAGAAAGCCTGTCACCAGGAAAATTTACCATAAGATATGGCGCAAATATCTGTGTTGGTGTGAATCCAAGGGTCACTCGTGGAGTAAGATTAGGATTCCAAGGATATTGTCTTTTCTCCAAGAAGGATTGGAGAAAGGTTTGTCAGCTAGTTCCTTAAAGGGACAGATATCTGTTCTGTCTATCATTTTACACAAGCGTCTGGCAGAGGTACCAGACGTTCAAGCGTTTGCTCAGGCTTTAGTCAGAATCAAGCCTGTCTATAAACCTGTGGCTCTGCCATGGAGTCTAAATCTAGTTCTTTCAGTTCTTCAAGGGGTTCCGTTTGAACCTTTACATTCCATAGATATTAAGTTGTTATCTTGGAAAGTTTTGTTTTTGGTAGCTATCTCTTCTGCTCGAAGAGTTTCAGAATTATCTGTCTTACAGTGTGATTCACCTTACCTGGTGTTCCACGCAGATAAGGTAGTTTTGCGTACCAAGCCTGGTTTTCTTCCTAAAGTTGTTTGTAACAGGAATATTAACCAGGAAATAGTTGTTCCTTCTCTGTGTCCTAATCCATCTTCAAAGAAGGAACGTCTACTACACAATCTTGATGTAGTTCGTGCTTTAAAGTTCTATTTACAAGCAACTACGGATTTCAGACAAACATCTTCCTTGTTTGTTATCTATTCTGGTAAGAGGAGAGGTCAGAAAGCGACTGCTACCTCTCTTTCCTTTTGGCTGAGAGCAGTGGCTTCCACATGGGCTTCCAAGAATGAGGCTTTTTTTGAACAGATTTGTAAGGCAGCGACTTGGGCTTCACTGCATACTTTTGCCAAATTTTACAAATTCAATACTTTTGCTTCTTCGGAGGCTATTTTTGGGAGAAAGGTTTTGCAAGCAGTGGTGCCTTCTGTTTAAGGTACCTGTCTTGTTCCCTCCCTTCATCCGTGTCCTAAAGCTTTGGTATTGGTATCCCACAAGTAAAGGATGAATCCGTGGACTGGATACACCTTGCAAGAGAAAACAGAATTTATGCTTACCTGATAAATTACTTTCTCTTGCGGTGTATCCAGTCCACGGCCCGCCCTGGCATTTAAGTCGGGTATAATTTTTTTTGTTTAAACTACAGTCACCACTGCACCCTATGGTTTCTCCTTTTTCTTCCTAACCTTTGGTCGAATGACTGGGGGGTGGAGCTAGAGGGGGAGCTATATGGACAGCTTTGCTGTGTGCTCTCTTTGCCACTTCCTGTAGGGAATGAGAATATCCCACAAGTAAAGGATGAATCCGTGGACTGGATACACCGCAAGAGAAAGTAATTTATCAGGTAAGCATAAATTCTGTTTTCCATGCAAGGGAAGGGGTAAGAAGTAGACCTGTACATGAAGGGTGTTACTAAATATCCTGTGCTTATTTCTTTCATTTGACATAGTACTGGTCTGAAGTAATAATAAAAAGGGACATTGGGGAAGGCAGCTTAACGTTTTTATTTGGTTGATAAAATACAAATATAAGTATGGCTGCAGCATTTCTGTGATGTTTTTTGGGGACCACATGGCTTTCTTGCTAACCGCTTCCCATATGGTGATACAGATTATTTCTCTTAAGTCCACGGATCATCCATTACTTGTGGGATATTCTCCTTCCCAACAGGAAGTTGCAAGAGGATCACCCACAGCAGAGCTGCTATATAGCTCCTCCCCTTACTGTCATATCCAGTCATTCTCTTGCAAGCCTCAACCAAGATGGAGGTCGTAAGAGGAGTGTGGTGTTTTATACTTAGTTTATTCTTCAATCAAAAGTTTGTTATTTTTAAATGGTGCCGGAGTGTACTGTTTATCTCGGGCAATATTTAGAAGAAGAATCTGCCTGCGTTTTCTATGATCTTAGCAGAAGTAACTAAGATCCATGGCTGTTCTCACATATTCTGAGGAGTGAGGTAACTTCAGAGAGGGAATGGCGTGCAGGTTTTCCTGCAATAAGGTATGTGCAGTTAATATTTTTCTAGGGATGGAATTTGCTAGAAAATGCTGCTGATACCGAAGTAATGTAAGTAAAGCCTTAAATGCAGTGATAGCGACTGGTATCAGGCTTATTAATAGAGATACATACTCTTATAAAAATGTAATATAAAACGTTTGCTGGCATGTTTAATCGTTTTTATATGTATTTGGTGATAAAACTTATTGGGGCCTAGTTTTTTTCCACATGGCTGGCTTGAATTCTGCCTAGAAACAGTTTCCTTAGGCTTTCCACTGTTGCAATATGAGTGGGAAGGGCCTATTTTAGTGCTTTTCTGTGCAGCTAAAAATACTGACAGAGACATCCAGCTTCTTCCTGCATGTTCCAGGACTTCTCTGGAGGGCTCAAAAGGCTTCAAAGTCGTTTTTGAGGGAGGTAAAAAGCCACAGTAGAGCTGTGGCAGTTGTTGTGACTGAAAAAAACAAAAAACAAACAAAAAAAAAAAAAAAAGTTTTTGTCTTTTATTATTCAGTTTTGGGTATTAAGGGATTAATCATCCATTTGCAAGTGGGTGCAATGCTCTGCTAACTTGTTACATACACTGTAAAAATTTCGTTAGTGTAACTGCCTTTTTCTCCAACATTGGTGTGTCCGGTCCACGGCGTCATCCTTACTTGTGGGATATTCTCTTCCCCAACAGGAAATGGCAAAGAGTCCCAGCAAAGCTGGTCACATGATCCCTCCTAGGCTCCGCCCACCCCAGTCATTCTCTTTGCCGTTGCACAGGCAACATCTCCACGGAGATGGTTAAGAGTTTTTTGGTGTTTAAATGTAGTTTTTATTCTTCTATCAAGTGTTTGTTATTTTAAAATAGTGCTGGTATGTACTATTTACTCTGAAACAGAAAGGATGAAGATTTCTGTTTGTAAGAGGAAGATGATTTTAGCAGACAGTAACTAAAATCGATTGCTGTTTCCACACAGGACTGTTGAGATGAAGTAACTTCAGTTGGGGGAAACAGCAGACTTTTCTGCTTAAGGTATGACTAGCCATATTTCTAACAAGACCATGTAATGCTGGAAGGCTGTCATTTCCCCTCATGGGGACCGGTAAGCCATTTTCTTAGTCAAACATAAAATAATAAAGGGCTTAAAAACTGGTAGACATTTTTATGGGCTAAAACGATTGCTTTATTGGGGCATATTATGCAGATTCTAGCTAATAATTGGCATTATAATCTTGGGGAACGTTTAAAAAACGGCAGGCACTGTGTTGGACACCTTTTTTAGTCTGGGGGCCTTTCTAGTTATAGACTGAGCCTCATTTTCGCGCCATTACTGCGCAGTTGTTTTTTGGAGAGCAAGGCATGCAGATGCATGTGTGTGGATCTAAGAATCACTAAAAAAGCTTCTAGAAGGCGTCATTTGGTATCGTATTCCCCTCTGGGCTTGGTTGGGTCTCAGCAAAGCATATAGCTGGGACTGTATAGGGGTTAAATTTTAAAACGGCTCCGGTTCCGTTAATTTAAGGGTTAAAGCTCTGAAATTTGGTGTGCAATACTTTTAATGCTTTAAGACATTTTGGTAATTTTTGAACAATTCCTTCATACCTTTTCACATATTCAGTAATAAAGTGTTTTCAGTTTGAAATTTAAAGGTGCAGTAACGTTTTTTATATTGCTTGTAAACTTGTTTAAAGTGTTTTCCAAGCTTGCTAGTCTCATTGCTAGTCTGTTTAAACATGTCTGACATAGAGGAAACTACTTGTTCATTATGTTTGAAAGCCATGGTGGAGCCCCATAGGAGAATGTGTACTAAATGTATTGATTTCACCTTAAACAGTAAAAATCAGTCTTTAACTATAAAAGAAATATCACCAGAAGATTCTGACGAGGGGGAAGTTATGCCGACTAACTCTCCCCACGTGTCAGACCCTTCGCCTCCCGCTCAGGGGATGCACACTAATATGGCGCCAATTACATCAGGGACGCCCATAGCGATTACCTTGCAGGATATGGCTGCAATCATGAATAATACCCTGTCAGAGGTATTATCCAGGTTGCCTGAATTAAGAGGCAAGCGCGATTGCTCTGGGGTTAGGAGAAATACAGAGCGCGCAGATGCTGTAAGGGCCATGTCTGATACTGCGTCACAATACGCAGATCATGAGGACGGAGAGCTTCAGTCTGTGGGTGACATCTCTGATTCCTGGAAACCTGATTCAGAGATTTCTAATTTTAAATTTAAGCTTGAGAACCTCCGTGTGTTGCTGGGGAGGTATTAGCTGCTCTGAATGACTGTAACACAGTTGCAGTACCAGAGAAATTGTGTAGGCTGGATAAATACTATGCGGTACCGGTGTGTACTGATGTTTTTCCTATACCTAAAAGGCTTACAGAAATTAATAGCAAGGAGTGGGATAGACCGGGTGTGCCTTTTTCCCCACCTCCTATATTTAGAAAAATGTTTCCAATAGACGCCACTACACGGGACTTATGGCAGACGGTCCCTAAGGTGGAGGGAGCAGTTTCTACTTTAGCAAAGCGTACCACTATCCCGGTTGAGGACAGTTGTGCTTTTTCAGATCCAATGGATAAAACATTGGAGGGTTACCTTAAGAAAATGTTTATTCAACAAGATTTTATTTTACAGCCCCTTGCATGCATTGCGCCTGTCACGGCCGCGGCAGCATTCTGGTTTGAGGCCCTGGAAAAGGCCATCCATACAGCTCCATTGACTGAAATTATTGACAAGCTTAGAACACTTAAGCTAGCTAACTCATTTGTTTCTGATGCCATTGTTCATTTGACTAAACTAACGGCTAAGAATTCCGGATTCGCCATCCAGCTGACGTGACTTCGAAGTCTAAATTACTCAACATTCCTTTCAAGGGGCAGACCTTATTCGGGACTGGTTTGAAGGAAATTATTGCTGACATTACTGGAGGTAAGGGTTACACCCTTCCTCAGGACAGGGCCAAAGCAAAGGCCAAACAGTCTAATTTTCGTGCCTTTCGAAATTTCAAGGCAGGTGCAGCATCAACTTCCTCCGCTTCAAAACAAGAGGGAACTTTTGCTCATTCTAAGCAGGCCTGGAAACCTAACCAGTCCTGGAACAAAGGCAAGCAGGCCAGAAAGCCTGCTGCTGCCTCTAAGACAGCATGAAGGAACGGCCCCCTATCCGGTGACGGATCTAGTAGGGGGCAGACTTTCTCTCTTCGCCCAGGCGTGTGCAAGAGATGTTCAGGATCCCTGGGCGTTGGAGATCATATCTCAGGGATATCTTCTGGACTTCAAAGCTTCCCCTCCACAAGGGAGATTTCATCTTTCAAGGCTATCTGCAAATCAGATAAAGAAAGAGGCATTCCTACGCTGTGTGCAAGACCTCCTAGTTATGGGAGTGATCCATCCAGTTCCGCGGACGGAACAAGTACAGGGTTTTTAGTCGAATCTGTTTGTGGTTCCCAAAAAAGAGGGAACCTTTAGACCAATTTTGGATCTAAAGATCTTAAACAAATTCCTCAGAGTTCCATCTTTCAAAATGGAAACTATTCGGACCATCCTACCCATGATCCAAGAAGGTCAGTACATGACCACAGTGGACTTAAAGGATGCCTACCTTCACATAACGATTCACAAGGATCATCATCGGTTTCTAAGGTTTGCCTTTCTAGACAGGCATTACCAATTTGTAGCTCTTCCCTTCGGGTTGGCTACAGCCCCGAGAATCTTTACAAAGGTTCTGGGCTCACTTCTGGCGGTTCTAAGACCTCGAGGCATAGCGGTGGCTCCGTATCTAGACGACATCCTGATACAGGCGTCAAGCTTTCAAGTTGCCAAGTCTCATACAGAGATAGTTCTGGCATTTCTGAGGTCGCACGGGTGGAAAGTGAACGAGGAAAAGAGTTCTCTATCCCCTCTCACAAGATCTTATAGATTCTGTAGAAATGAAAATTTACCTGACGGAGTCCAGGTTATCAAAACTTCTAAATGCTTGCTGTGTTCTTCACTCCATTCCGCGCCCTTCGGTAACTCAGTGTATGGAGGTAATCGGCTTAATGGTAGCGGCAAAGGACATAGTGCCATTTGCGCGCCTTCATCTCAGACCGCTGCATTTATACATGCTGAGTCAGTGGAATGGGGATTACACAGATTTGTCCCCTCTGCTAAATCTGGATCAAGAGACCAGAGATTCTCTTCTCTGGTGGTTGTCTTGGGTACACCTTTCCAAGGGTATGACCTTTCGCAGGCCAGATTGGACAATTGTAACAACAGATGCCAGACTTCTAGGTTGGGGTGCAGTCTGGAATTCCCTGAAGGCACAGGGATCATGGACTCAGGAGGAGAAACTCCTTCCAATAAATATTCTGGAGTTAAGAGCGATATTCAATGCTCTTCTGGCTTGGCCTCAGTTAGCAACACTGAGGTTCATCAGATTTCAGTCGGACAACATCACGACTGTGGCTTACATCAACCATCAAGGGGGAACCAGGAGTTCCCTAGCGATGTTAGAAGTCTCAAAAATAATTGCTGGGCAGAGTACCACTCTTGCCACCTGTCAGCAATCCATATCCCAAGCGTGGAGAACTTCGAGGCGGATTTTCTAAGTCGTCAGACTTTCCCTCCGGGGGAGTGGGAACTCCATCCGGAGGTGTTTGCTCAGTTGATTCATCGTTGGGGCAAACCAGAGTTGGATCTCATGGCGTCTCGCCAGAACCCCAAGCTTCCTTGTTACGGATCCAGGTCCAGGGACCCAGAAGCGACGCTGATAGATGCTCTAGCAGCGCCTTGGTTCTTCAACCTGGCTTGTGTTTCCACCGTTTCCTCTGCTCCCTCGACTGATTGCCAAAATCAAACAGGAGAGAGCATCAGTGATTCTGATAACACCTGCGTGGCCACGCAGGACTTGGTATGCAGACCTAGGGGACATGTCATACTTTCCACCATGGACTCTGCCTCTAAGACAGGACCTTCTGATACAAGGTCCTTTCAATCATCCAAATCTAATTTCTCTGAGACTGACTGCATGGAGAATGAACGCTTGATTCTATCAAAGCGTGGCTTCTCCGAGTCAGTCATTGATACTTTAATACAGGCACGAAAGCCTGTTACCAGAAAATCTACCACAAGATATGGAGTAAATATCTTTATTGGTGTGAATCCAAGAATTACTCATGGAGTAAGGTTAGGATTCCTAGAATATTGTCTTTTCTCCAAAAGGGCTTGGACAAAGGATTATCAGCTAGTTCCTTAAAGGGACAGATTTCTGCTCTGTCTATTCTTTTGCACAAGCGTCTGGCAGAGGTTCCAGACGTCCAGGCATTTTGCCAGGCTTTGGTTAGAATTAAGCCTGTGTTTAAACCTGTTGCTCCCCTGTGGAGCTTAAACTTGGTTCTTAAGGTTCTTCAAGGAGTTCCTTTTGAACCCCTTCATTCCATTGATATTAAACTTTTATCTTTGAAAGTTCTGTTTTTGATGGCTATTTCCTCGGCTCGGAGAGTCTCTGAGCTATCTGCCTTACAATGTGATTCTCCTTATCTGATTTTTCATGCAGATAAGGTAGTTCTGCGTACCAAACCTGGGTTTTTACCTAAGGTGGTTTCTAACAAGAATATCAATCAAGAGATTGTTGTTCCATCGTTGTGCCCTAATCCTTCTTCAAAGAAGGAACGTCTTTTACATAATCTGGACGTAGTCCGTGCCATGAAGTTTTACTTACAAGCTACTAAAGATTTTCGTCAAACATCTTCCCTGTTTGTCGTTTACTCTGGACAGAGGAGAGGTCAAAAAGCTTCGGCAACATCGCTTTCCTTTTGGCTTCGGAGCGTAATACGCCTAGCCTATGAGACTGCTGGACAGCAGCCCCCTGAAAGGATTACAGCTCATTCTACTAGAGCTATGGCTTCCACCTGGGCCTTCAAAAATGAGGCCTCTGTTGAACAGATTTGCAAGGCTGCGACTTGGTCTTCGCTTCACACTTTTTCAAAATTTTACAAATTTGATACTTTTTGCTTCTTCGGAGGCTGTGTTTGGGAGAAAGGTTCTTCAGGCAGTGGTTCCTTCCGCTTAATCCTGCCTTGTCCCTCCCATCATCCGTGTACTTTAGCTTTGGTATTGGTATCCCACAAGTAATGGATGATCCGTGGACTGGATACACTTAACAAGAGAAAACATAATTTATGCTTACCTGATAAATTTATTTCTCTTGTAGTGTATCCAGTCCACGGCCCGCCCTGTCCTTTTAAGGCAGGTCTAAATTTTACTACAGTCACCACTGCACCCTATGGTTTCTCCTTTCTCTGTTTGTTTTCGGTCGAATGACTGGATATGACAGTTAGGGGAGGAGCTATATAGCAGCTCTGCTGTGGGTGATCCTCTTGCAATTTCCTGTTGGGAAGGAGAATATCCCAGAAGTAATGGATGATCCGTGGACTGGATACACTACAAGAGAAATAAATTTATCAGGTAAGCATAAATTATGTTTTTGTTCGACGTCCATGATGGGCGGGGCCTATTTTTGTGCCTCAGACGCGCAGTTTACTCTGACTGAGAAGGCAGCAGGCATTAGCTCCGGTTGGGCCCAAACTTGTGTTCTGCTCACCGGATCATTGTCGAGTCGTTTTACAGTACCCTGGGGGCAGGTAGGCACCACAGCAGGGGTCATTTTTTTCAAACAAAATATATTTTTTGCTATTAATGTCCTGTAGAGGTTAAAAGCATTTTTGGTCTTAAGGTGCAATAAGTTTTGGCCACATTGAACGTGTGTATTTAATCATATTGCGTTATTTAACGTTTTAAACCAGTTTTGGAAAAATTGTGCGCTTTTTTATTTCTTAAAGGCGCAGTACATATTTTTTTTAAATCGTTGAAATCAATAAATAAAGTGTTTAACGACTATTGTGGTTATTGCTAGTCTGTTCAACATGTCTGACATTGAGGATACTAATTGCTCTATGTGTTTAGAAGCCATTGTGGAACCCCCGCTTACTTTGTGTACCTCTTGTACTGAAAGGGCCTTACAATGTAAAAAGCATATTTTAGGTAAAGAAATTGTGCCTAAGGATGATTCTCAGTCTGAAGAGAATCAAATATGCCATCCAATTCTCCCCAAGTGTCACAACCTTTAACGCCCACACAAGCGACGCCAAGTACCTCTAGTGCGTCTAATTCCTTTACTCTGCAGGAGATGGCTGCAGTTATGTCAACTACCCTTACAGAGGTATTATCTAAATTACCAGTTTTACAGGGTAAATGCAGTAGGTCAGGTATTAATGTGAATACTGAATCCTCTGATGCTTTATTGGCTATTTCCAATGTAACCTCACAGTGCTCTGAGTTGGGGGTCAGGGAATTGCTGTCTGAGGGAGACCTTTCAGAATCAGGAAATATGTTACCTCAGACAGATTCGGACGTCATGTCCTTTAAATTTAAGCTTGAACACCTCCAACTGTTACTTACTGAGGTTTTAGTGACTCTGGATGATTGTGACCCTATTGTGATACCACCAGAGAAGTTGTGTAAGATGGACAAATATCTAGAGGTGCCTACTTACACTGATGTTTTTCCGGTTCCTAAAAGAATTTCGGAAATTGTAAAAAAGGAATGGGATAGACCAGGTATACCGTTCTCTCCTCCTAATTTTAAGAAAATGTTAACCATATCAGACACCATTCGGGACTCTTGGCAGTCGGTCCCTAAGGTGGAGGGAGCTATATCTTCCCTGGCTAAGTGTACAACTATACCTATTGAGGACAGTTGTGCTTTCAAAGACCCTATGGATAAGAAGTTAGAGGGTCTTCTAAAGAAATTATTTATTCATCAGGGTTTTCTTTTACAACCTACAGCCTGCATTGTTCCAGGTACTACGGCAGCAGCTCTAGAAGAGTCTCTGAAGGTTGAGACCCCATTAGAGGACATTTTGGATAGAATTAAGGCTCTCAAGCTAGCTAATTCTTTTATTACAGATGCTGCTTTTCAAATTGCTAAATTAGCGGTGAAAAATGCAGGATTTGCCATTTTAGCGCGCAGAGCGTTATGGCTCAAATCATGGTCTGCTGCTGTGTCATCAAAGTCTAAGCTTTTAGCTATTCCTTTCGAGGGTATGACCCTATTTGGGCCTGAACTGAAGGAAATTATTTCTGATATTACTGGAGGTAAGGGCCATGCCCTACCTCAGGATAAATCTATTAAGATGAGGGGTAAACAAAATAATTTTCGTTCCTTTTCGAAATTTTAAAGGAATACCCTCTGCTTCCTCTTCCTCCACAAAGCAGGAAGGGAATTTTGCTCAATCCAAGTCCGTGTGGAGACCCAACCAGGCTTGGTATAAAGGTAAACAATCCAAGAAGCCCGCTGCTGCTACAAAGACAGCATGAAGGGACAGCCCCCGATCCGGGACCGGATCTGGTAAGGGGCAGACTTTCTTTCTTTGCCCAGCCTTGGGCAAGAGATGTTCAGGACCCATGGGCATTGGAAATCGTGTCTGACGGGTATCAACTGGAATTCAAGGATTTTCTCCCAAGAGGGAGATTTCATTTTTCACGATTGTCTGTAGACCAGACAAAAAGAGGCGTTCTTACGCTGTGTAAAAGACCTCTCTACCATGGGAGTAATTTGTCCCGTTCCAAAACTGGAACAGAGACAGGGGTTTTACTCAAATCTTTTCGTGGTTCCCAAAAAAGAGGGAACTTTCAGACCCATTTTAGATCTCAAGTGTCTAAACAAGTTTCTCAGAGTCCCATCGTTCAAGATGGAGACTATACGAACAATCTTACCAATGATCCAGTAGGGTCAATATATGACTACCGTGGACTTGAAGGATGCATACCTTCATATCCCTATTCACAAGGATCATCATCAGTTCCTAAGGTTTGCCTTCCTGGACAAACATTACCAGTTCGTGGCTCTTCCCTTCGGGTTGGCCACAGCACCCAGAATCTTCACAAATGTTCTAGGGTCTCTTCTAGCGGTTCTCAGACCGCGGGGCATTGCAGTGGCGCCTTATCTGGACGATATTCTGATTCAGGCGTCAACTTATCTGACAATCTCACACGGACACAGTGTTGTCTTTCCTGAGAACTCACGGTTGGAAGGTGAACATAGAAAAGAGTTCACTAGTTCCACGGACAAGGGTTCCCTTCTTGGGAACTCTGATAGACTCGGTAGACATGAAAATATTTCTGACGGAGGTCAGAAAATCAAAGATTCTAAATACTTGCCGAGCACTTCAGTCCATTCCTCGGCCATCAGTGGCTCAGTGTATGGAGGTCATTGGTTTAATGGTAGCGGCAATGGACATCATTCCGTTTGCTCGCTTTCATATCAGACCACTGCAGCTGTGCATGCTCGGACAGTGGAATGGGGACTATGCGAATTTATCTCCTCAGATAAATCTGGATCAGGAGACCAGAGACTCTCTTCTTTGGTGGTTGTCGCCGGATCATCTGTCCCAGGGGACAGGTTTCCGCAGACCCTCGTGGGTAATAGTGACAACGGACGCCAGTCTTCTGGGCTGGGGTGCAGTCTGGAATTCCCTGAAGGCTCAGGGTGTTTGGACTCAGGTGGAGTCTCTACTTCCAATCAATATTCTGGAACTGAGAGCAATTTTCAATGCGCTTCAGGCGTGGCCTCAGTTGGCTTCGGCCAAATTCATCAGATTCCAGTCGGACAATATCACGACTGTGGCGTATATCAATCACCAGGGGGGAACAAGGAGTTCCTTAGCGATGATAGAAGTATCAAAGATAATCCAATGGGAGGAGGCCCACTTTTGCAATCTATCAGCAATCTACATCCCAGGAGAAGAGAACTGGGTAGTGGATTTTCTAAGTCGTCAGACTTTTCATCCGGGGGAGTGGGAACTCCATCCGAAAGTGTTTGCCTCATTGATTCGCCAATGGGGCAGACCAGAATTGGATCTGATGGCATCTCGTCAGAATGCCAAGCTTCCACGTTACAGGATCCAGGTCGAGGGATCCTCAGGCCGAACTGATAGATGCCTTGGCAGTGCCTTGGTCGTTCAGCCTAGCTTATGTGTTTCCACCGTTTCCTCTCCTTCCACGCGTGATTTCTTTGGTCAAACAGGAGAGAGCTTCAGTAATCCTGATAGCGCCTGCGTGGCCACGCAGGACTTGGTATGCGGATCTAGTGGATATGTCCTCTCTGCCACCGTGGAAACTTCCTTTGAGACAGGACCTTCTCATTCAAGGACCTTTCCAACATCCAAATCTTAATTTCTCTGCAGCTGACTGCTTGGAGATTGAATGCTTGATTTTATACAAGCGGGGATTCTCTGATTCGGTCATCGATACTTTGATACAGGCTCGTAAGCCTGTCACTTGAAAAATCTATCATAAGATATGGCGCAAATATCTTTATTGGTGTGAATCCAAGGGTTACTCATGGAGTAAATTTAGGATTCCCAGGATTCTGTCTTTTTTCTCCAAGAAGGATTGGAGAAAGGGTTATCAGCAAGTTCCTTAAAGGGACAAATTTCTGCTTGGTCAATTTTGCTTCACAAGCGGTAGATGTGCCAGATGTTCAGTCTTTTTGTCAGGCTCTAACCAGAATTAAGCTTGTATTTAGACCAATTACTCCTCCCTGGAGTTTGAATTTAGTTCTTCGAGTTCTTCAAGGGGTTCTGTTTGAACCCATGCATTCCTTAGATATTAAGTTATCTTGGAAAGTTCTGTTTTTGGTTGCTATTTCTTCTGCTCGAAGAGTTTCTGAGCTTTCAGCGTTGCACTGTGATTCGCCTTATCTTATATTTCATACTGATAAGGTGGTTTTACGTACCAAACCTGGATTTCTTCCTAAGGTTGTTTCTAATAAGAATATTAATCAGGAAATTGTTGTTCCTTCCTTGTGTCCTAATCCTTCTTCTAAGAAGGAGCGTTTGTTACATAACCTGGACGTGGTCCGTGCCTTGAAGTTTTACTTACAGGCAACCAAGGATTTCCGTCAATCATCTTCATTATTCATTGTTTATTCTTGAAAGCGTAGGGGTCAGAAAGCTACGGCCTCCTCTTTCTTTTTGGCTGAGGAGTATCATCCGCCTGGCATATGTGACTGTTGGATAGCAGCCTCCTGAAAGAATTACGGCTCATTCTACTAGAGCTGTGGCTTCCACTTGGGCCTTTAAAAACGATGCTTCTGTTGAACAGATTTGTAAGGCTGCGACTTGGTCGTCTCTTCATACTTTTTCCAAATTTTACAAATTTGATACTTTTGCTTCTTCTAAGGCTTTGGGAGAAAGGTTCTTCAAGCAGTGGTGCCTTCCGTTTAGCTCTTGTCTTGTCCCTCCCGTTTCATCCGTGTCCTGTAGCTTTGGTATTGTATCCCACAAGTAAGGATGAAATCCGTAGACTCGTCGTATCTTGTAGAAGAAAAGGAAATTTATGCTTACCTGATAAATTGATTTCTTCTACGATACGACGAGTCCACGGCCCTCCCTGTCATTTTAAGACAGATTATATTATTGTTTTTCAAGTTTAGTCACCTCTGCACCTTTAGCTTTTCTTTTCTCTTCCTAAACCTTCAGTCGAATGACTGGGGGTGGAGGGAAGGGAGGAGCTATATATACAGCTCTGTTGTGGTGCTCTTTGCCACTTCCTGTTAGCAGGAGGATAATATCCCACAAGTAAGGATGAAATCTGTGGACTCGTCGTATCGTAGAAGAAATCAATTAATCAGGTAAGCATAAATTTCCTTTTTTTGGACTTAACTGTCCCTTTAAACCTTTGGTTGGTGTGTCTGTCTCCTCCTGGTGGCCAGGTGTTGTATTTCCCAAGAGTAAAGAATGAAGCCGTGGAGACTCCCTATCCGGAAGGGAAGGCATTTATCTGTTAAGCATAAATTATATTTTTCCCTCTGAACAATGTCTTTTAGTAAAAATATAGTAGTGTCACATGTGGGTGTCTTGGGGCATAGCTTAGATTGACGGGCTAATGGAAATCTCCTCAGAATCCTTTCTCTGGTTTCTGTATAAACATACAAACATAGATTTTGATTGCAGATAAGAGCCATAGGCCCAACAAGTTTGCCATAAATTTCCTAAAACTTTAAAGGAACAGTCTACACCTTGGTCATCTTAGTCTAACCTTAAATTAAGCTGCAAATAGCCTCCTGCGCCTGGTCTATATCATGCAGCAGGAATGGTAAAAAAAAAATATTTTTAAATCAATATTGTTTCTGGCCACTTTGAAATGGCTGCCAAGCTCAGCCCACTGATGACATCATGATCTGGGCTGCATATGACATCCAATCACAGCTCCATTCTATCTGAATCGTGAAAGAAAAAAATTGGGTTTAGTATCCCTTTAATCTAAGGTAAGACTTTAAGATGACTAAAATGTAGACTGTCCCTTTAAGCATATTTAGTTTGTAAGATAGTTTTATGCTTATCACAGGCATTATTGACATCCCTGAAAGTGTTTGAAACTACCACCTCTAATGAAAGTTTTAGTTAGTCACCCTTTCTGTAAAGAATTGCTTTTGCAAATTACTCCTGAACCTTCAATGTGAGATAATGACCTCTTGATCTGAAATAAGCAACTAGCTTTTTTTAAAAAAAAATTCTTCATATAGGTGGCGAGAGTGCACGATCCATTGCTCATGGTATTTACATTCCTACCACTAGGAAATGGCAGTCTCCCATTCCACCTCACACATACCTTAGTCTTTACTTTGCCTCCATTGGAGGTGGTTGAAGCACGAAGATGTGCATGATTTCTTCAGTGAAAGGGGTTTTCATTCCCTAGAGCACAGTGCTTGTCAGATGGATATATTTAGGGTATGGTTTGTGATTTGATGGTTTCGCCTCATGGTTAATCCTTCATAGGTCCTCTGTAAATTTGGTCGCAGGGACTTGTGTTCTGCCTCCCTTTACAGATCTACGTTATAGTACTATTCCATTACCTCTGCTGATATGTTTCAGTACTGGTTTGGCTATCTACTACTTTCTTGATGGGGTGTTTAGTGCTTATTGCATTTCTTAAGCTGTAAGGAGCAGTCCTTAAATCTGTCCCTAAATTTACCCTAGAAACTGAGTCTCCTGAACACTTTTCTACCATTATTTTAATGTAATGTTTCTTTGGGTAATAATACACCTGTTCTCTATTTATTACAAGTCCAAACAGGTTAAAAAGTCTGTTCTCACCTCCAAAAATACTATTTCAGTAGCATATACACATGCTTCAGCATTTAAATACCACTTCTACTCTCTGAGTAAGCAGTGAAAGTCCTTTTATTTATATTTCTTAAGAGAAGGAGGAACATTCAGGGACATAGTGGGACCTGATGACTACTACCCTCAGAAGGTAATTCATTTTTGTTTTTTTATATATATTCACTGTGGGATATTTGCGACTGAGCAGCTATTTGGCTTTATGCCTGTAAGAAGGGAATTTGCCGCCTCCATTGCCGGGCAGATCTAGCTAAGCCATGACTTTATGGGTGTGGAATATGGCTTTTGTGGATAAGCTATTATTCCCCTTCTCTTTTCCTTTACGGCCCGTTTTTCACAGATGTTTAATGTGTCTACGGGGCACAGTATGTACTTCCTAATTCCCCCCTTTGTCTAAGGGTCTTAGTATGTAGTTTCTAATTCCCTCCTTTAATTAGAGGGTTCGAGTATTTTCTCTTGTTAAGTGTAGTCAGTCCACGGGTCATCCATTACTTATGGGATTATATCTCCTCCCTAACAGGAAGTGCAAGAGGATCACCCAAGCAGAGCTGCTACATAGCTCCTCCCCTCAACGTCATATCCAGTCATTCTCTTGCACCTAACTAAAGATAGGTCGTGTGAGAGGACTGTGGTGTTTTAAACTTAGTTTTTATTTATTCAATCAAAAGTTTGTTATTTTAAACGGCACCGGAGTGTGTTGTTTGTCCTCAGGCAGCATTAGAAGAAGAATCTGCCTGAGTTTTCTATGATCTTAGCGGACGTAACTAAGATCCACTGGCTGTTCTCGTACATTCTGAGGAGTAAGGTAACTTCAGAACAGGGGAATAGCATGCAGGGCCCACCAGCAAGGAGGTATGTGCAGTAAATTATTTTCTAAGGAATGGAATTGACTGAGAAAATACTGCTAATACCGATATAATGTAAGTGCAGCCTTAAATGCAGTAGTAGCGACTGGTATCAGGCTGATAAGTATGTGTGTATACACTGAAATAATTTTCTAGGGAATGGAATTTCACTCAGAAAATACTGTTAATACTGAAGTAATATCTGAGCCTTCACTGCAGTAAAAGCGACTGGCAGCAGGCTTATTAATAACACTTCATAACTTTAAAATATAAAAAGTTTACTGGCATGTTAATCGTTTTTTGTGAGGTACTTGGAGATAAAACTTTTTGGGCATGATTTTTACCACATGGCTGTCGTTTTTTCTGCATAAAAACAGTTTACTGAGCTTCCCCACTGTTGTAATATGAGTGGGAGGGGCCTATTTTAGCGCTTTGTTGCGCAGTAAAAATTCAGTCACAGTCTTCCTATTTCATCCTCCATGATCCAGGACGTCTCTACAGAGCTCAGGGGTCTTCAAAGCTAGTTTTGAGGGAGGTAATCAGTCACAGCAGACCTGTGACAGTGTGTTTGACTGTGATAAAAACGTTAATTATTACAATTGTTATCCGTTTTTGGGTATTAAGGGGTTAATCATCCTTTGCTGGTGGGTGCAATCCTCTGCTAACTTTATTCACTTACTGTTAAAATTTGGTTGCTATAACTAATTTAGTTCATTGTTATTTCAACTGTGACACTTTTTTGTGCTTCTTAAAGGTGCAGTAGCGTTTTTTATATTGCTTGTAAATTTATTTGTAAGTATTTTCCAAGCTTGCTAGTGTCATTGCTAGTCTGTTTAAACATGTCTGTCACAGATGAATCTGTTTGTTCACTATGTTTAAAGGCCAATGTGGAGCCCAATAGAAATTTGTGCACTCAATGTATAGATGTTACTTTAAATAAAAGTCAAACTTTACATGTAAAGAAATTATCACCAGACAACGAGGGGGAAGTTATGCCGACTAACTCTCCTCACGTGTCAGTACCTTCGCCTCCCGCTCAGGAGGTGCGTGATATTGTGGCGCCAAGTACATCAGGGCGGCCCATACAAATCACTTTGCAAGACATGGCTACTGTTATGACAGAAGTACTATCTAAATTGCCAGAATTAAGAGGTAAGCGCGATCACTCTGGAGTGAGTAAGAACAGAGCGCGCTGATAATGGTAGAGCCATGTCTGATACTGCGTCACAATTTGCAGAACATGAGGACGGAGAGCTTCATTCTGTGGGTGACGGATCTGATCCAGGCAGACTGGATTCAGAGATTTTAAATTTAAGCTTGAGAACCTCCGAGTATTGCTAGGGGAGGTATTAGCGGCTCTGAATGATTGTAACACGGTTGCAATTCCAGAGAAAGTATGTAGGCTGGATAAATATTTTGCGGTACCGGTGTGTACTGACGTTTTTCCTATACCTAAAAGGCTTACAGAAATTGTTAACAAGGAGTGGGATAGACCCGGTGTGCCTTTTTCACCCCCTCCTATTTTTAGAAAAATGTTTCCAATAGACGCCACCACACAGGACTTATGGCAGACGGTCCCTAAGGTGGAGGGAGCAGTTTCTACTTTGGCTAAGCGCACCACTATTCCGGTGGAGGATAGCTGTGCTTTTTCAGATCCAATGGATAAAAAGTTAGAGGGTTACCTTAAGAAAATGTTTGTTCAACAAGGTTTTATCTTACAACCCCTTGCATGCATCGCACCTGTCACTGCTGCGGCGGCATTCTGGTTTGAGTCTCTGGAAGAGACCATTCGCACAGCTCCATTGGATGAAATTATGAACAAGCTTAAAGCCCTTAAGCTAGCTAACTCATTTGTTTCTGATGCCGTCGTACACCTAACCAAACTTACGGCTAAGAACTCCGGATTCGCCATTCAAGCGCGCAGAGCGCTGTGGCTTAAATCCTGGTCAGCTGATGTGACTTCTAAATCTAAATTGCTTAATATTCCTTTCAAAGGGCAGACCTTATTCGGGCCCGGCTTGAAAGAAATTATCGCTGACATTACTGGAGGTAAGAGCCATGCTCTGCCTCAAGACAGAGTCAAACCAAAGGCTAAACAGTCTAATTTTCGTGCCTTTCGTAACCTCAAGGCAGGTGCAGCATCAACTTCCTCCGCTCCAAGACAGGAAGGAGCTGTTGCTCGCTACAGACACGGCTGGAAAGCTAACCAGTCCTGGAACAAGGGCAAGCAGGCCAGAAAACCTGCTGCTGCCCCTAAGACAGCATGAAGTGAGGGCCCCCTATCCGGAATCGGATCTAGTGGGGGGCAGACTTTCTCTCTTTGCCCAGGCTTGGGCAAGAGATGTCCAGGATCCCTGGGCGTTGGAGATCATATCTCAGGGATATCTTCTGGACTTCAAAGCTTCTCCTCCAAAAGGGAGATTTCATCTTTCAAGGTTATCAGCAAACCAAATAAAGAAAGAGGCGTTTCTACGCTGTGTACAAGACCTCTTACTAATAGGGGTAATCCACCCAGTTCCGCAGACGGAACACGGGCAAGGATTCTATTCAAATCTATTTGTGGTTCCCAAGAAAGAGGGAACCTTCAGACCAATCTTGGATTTAAAGATCCTAAACAAATTCCTAAGAGTTCCATCATTCAAAATGGAAACTATTCGAACCATCCTACCCATGATCCAAGAGGGTCAGTACATGACCACAGTGGATTTAAAGGATGCCTACCTTCACATACCGATTCACAAGGATCATTACCGGTATCTAAGATTTGCCTTCCTAGACAGGCATTACCAGTTTGTAGCTCTTCCCTTCGGACTAGCTACAGCCCCAAGAATCTTTAAAAAAGGTTCTGGGCTCACTTCTGGCTGTACTAAGACCGCGAGGCATAGCGGTGGCTCCGTACCTAGACGACATTCTGATACAAGCGTCAAGTTTTCAAGCTGCCAAGTCTCATACAGAGATAGTTCTGGCATTTCTGAGGTCGCATGGGTGGAAGGTGAACGTAGAAAAGAGTTCTCTATTGCCACTTACAAGAGTTCCCTTCCTAGGGACTCTTATAGACTCTGTAGAGATGAAAATTTACCTGACGGAGGCCAGGTTATCAAAACTTCTAAATGCTTGCCGTGCCCTTCATTCCATTCAACACCCGTCAGTGGCTCAGTGCATGGAGGTAATCGGCTTAATGGTTGCGGCAATGGACATAGTACCATTTGCGCGCCTGCATCTCAGACCACTGCAATTGTGCATGCTAAGTCAGTGGAATGGGGATTACTCAGATTTGTCCCCTCTGCTAAATCTGGATCAAGAAACCAGAGATTCTCTTCTATGGTGGCTTTCTCGGCCACATCTGTCCAAGGGGATGACCTTCTGCAGGCCAGATTGGACGATTGTAACAACAGACGCCAGCCTTCTAGGTTGGGGCGCAGTCTGGAATTCCCTGAAGGCTCAGGGATCATGGACTCAGGAGGAGAGACTCCTTCCAATAAACATTCTGGAATTAAGAGCAATTTTCAATGCTCTTCTGGCTTGTCCTCAGTTAGCAACTCTGAGGTTCATCAGGTTTCAGTCGGACAACATCACGACTGTGGCTTACATCAACCATCAAGGAGGAACAAGGAGTTCCCTAGCGATGTTGGAAGTCTCAAAGATAATTCGATGGGCAGAGTCTCACTCTTGCCACCTGTCAGCGATCCATATCCCAGGCGTGGAGAACTGGGAGGCGGATTTTCTAAGTCGCCAGACCTTTCATCCGGGGGAGTGGGAACTTCATCCGGAGGTCTTTGCCCAACTGCTTCATCGTTGGGGCAAACCAGATCTGGATCTCATGGCGTCTCGCCAGAATGCCAAGCTTCCTTGTTACGGATCCAGGTCCAGGGACCCGGGAGCGGTGCTGATAGATGCTCTGACAGCACCTTGGGCCTTCAACATGGCTTATGTGTTTCCACCATTCCCGATGCTTCCTCGATTAATTGCCAGGATCAAACAGGAGAGAGCATCAGTGATTCTAATAGCGCCTGCGTGGCCACGCAGGACCTGGTATGCAGATCTAGTGGACATGTCGTCCTGTCCACCATGGTCTCTGCCTCTGAGAAAGGACCTTCTAATCCAGGGTCCTTTCAAACATCCAAATCTAATTTCTCTGAGGCTGACTGCATGGAGATTGAACGCCTGATTCTATCAAAGCGGGGATTCTCAGTCAGTAATTGATACCTTAATACAGGCTAGGAAACCTGTTACCAGGAAAATTTACCATAAAATATGGCGTAAATATTTATATTGGTGCGAATCCAAGGGCTACTCATGGAGTAAGGTTAGGATTCCTAGGATACTGTCTTTTCTACAAGAGGGTTTAGAAAAGGGTTTATCTGCTAGTTTGTTAAAGGGACAGATTTCGGCTCTGTCTATTCTTCTGCACAAACGTCTGGCAGAAGTTCCAGACGTTCAGGCCTTTTGTCAAGCCTTGGCTAGGATTAAGCCTGTGTTTAAGACTGTTGCTCCGCCGTGGAGCTTAAACTTAGTTCTTAACGTTCTGCAAGGCGTTCCGTTTGAACCCCTTCATTCCGTTGATATCAAGCTGTTATCTTGGAAAGTTTTGTTTTTAATGGCTATTTCCTCGGCTCAAAGAGTCTCTGAATTATCTACCTTACATTGTGATTCTCCTTATCTGATTTTTCATTCAGACAAGGTAGTTCTGCGCACTAAACCTGGGTTCTTACCTAAGGTAGTCACTAACAGGAATATCAATCAAGAGATTGTTGTTCCATCACTGTGTCCTAACCCTTCTTCAAAGAAGGAACGACTTTTGCATAATCTGGACGTAGTCCGTGCCTTGAAGTTCTACTTACAGGCAACTAAAGATTTTCGTCAAACTTCTTCCCTGTTTGTCGTTTACTCTGGACAGCGGAGAGGTCAAAAGGCTTCGGCTACCTCTTTCCTTTTGGCTTCGTAGCATAATACGTTTAGCCTATGAGACTGCAGGACAGCAGCCTCTTGAAAGGATTACAGCTCATTCTACTAGAGCTGTGGCTTCCACCTGGGCCTTTAAGAATGAGGCCTCTGTTGAACAGATTTGCAAGGCTGCAACTTGGTCTTCACTTCACACTTTTTCAAAATTTTACAAATTTGACACTTTTGCTTCTTCGGAGGCTGTTTTTGGGAGAAAGGTTCTACAGGCAGTGGTTCCTTCCGTGTAAAGATCCTGCCTTGTCCCTCCCGTCATCCGTGTACTTTTAGCTTTGGTATTGGTATCCCATAAGTAATGGATGACCCGTGGACTGACTACACTTAACAAGAGAAAATATAATTTATGCTTACCTGATAAATTCATTTCTCTTGTAGTGTAGTCAGTCCACGGCCCGCCCTATTTTTACGGCAGGTCTAAATTTTAATTAAACTCCAGTCACCACTGCACCCTATAGTTTCTCCTTTCTCGTATGGTTTCGGTCGAATGACTGGATATGACGTTGAGGGGAGGAGCTATGTAGCAGCTGTGCTTGGGTGATCCTCTTGCACTTCCTGTTAGGGAGGAGATATAATCCCATAAGTAATGGATGACCCGTGGACTGACTACACTACAAGAGAAATGAATTTATCAGGTAAGCATAAATTATATTTTTATGGCGCAGTAAATTAGTGCCTTTTGTTTGCTGTATAGGCTATGGCCGTTGGTGCCTGTTACATGTCATCAAGCTGTTATGTTAGGTTTCTCCTCATCGTGACAGGTATTTTATTCACATCCCGTTCCGGAGTTGACCGCCATTGTTGGCGGATGCTTCCCACAGCTTTTCTTCTTAAACAGGAAGAGTCCACAGCTCCATTCATTACTTTTGGGAATTCAGAACCTGGCCACCAGGAGGAGGCTAAGACACCCCAGCCAAAGGCTTCAAATACCTCCCCCACTTCCCTCATACCCTAGTCATTCTTTGCCTTTCGTCACAGGAGGTTGACAGAGAAGTGTCAGAAGTTTGAGTCTCTTATGGAGAGTAGTACTCTTTGAAATGGGACTTTAGTTTTAAGTAATCCTGTCAGCCTCTCTGAGAGCATGGATGAAGGTTAGAGTTCGGAGATGCAGGGAGAGTCTTTCTGCAAAACCATCCTGACTCGTATTAACAGCTCCTTGGGAATCAGCGTTGACGAGTTTCGCTACCTGCCTTTATATACTCAATTGCATGTCAGAATCGAGGCTATTATCTGTCACACTTGAAGGACCGTGTTCCTGTTCCACGGCGCAGATTCCGGTAAGATCATTTCATTTTATTTCATTATGTGAATGTAATGTTAACTAGAGAAAGTAGGGTCCCAGTGGGACTCCTTTTTATGTTAAAATAGGAATCATGGGTTAATATCTCCTGAGGGGGGTTATTGAACAGGGGGGACTTTAATCATGTTTGTTATGTGGTTCTATCTGCTAATGTGTAGTAATACTTTGGCTCATGGCTTTTCGGAACATAACGGCCTTATCAATTGGCGCAATCTCTTTAGATTTGCACGCTCTTTTTGTGACTGGCACGGTGCACCTCGTGACTGGGTGCAGTTGCGTTGTTTTCTTCTTCCGTATCCTTACTGTGTGGCGACAGAGAGAGTCTGCTCGTTTGTTGTCTGGTTCACAGGAGGTGGTGAGTGCCCCAGCCATTGGGTGTGAAAAATGGTGCCAGTTAGTGTTAGTCATTTTTGTAATCCCAAGATTATGGAGGATGCTGATATTTTAGACACAGATGTCTCCGATGCGGAGAATGCGTCTTGTGATGAATATTAAAATGGCCCGGGTTATCCATGCCCATCAGTCATGTTACGATTGCCGTTCTAGAGTACTCTTCTCCCGACTCACGGACCTTAGTGTGTGTTGAGCCATCCACCCCAGAGGATTCTATGTCCGGTAAGGCGCGTGCTCCAGAACCTTCCTTTGCTACGCAAGCAGGTGTCCCTATGGCCTTTGCTCCTCCGGAAGGTGTTTTTTTCCTCCAGAGGTTACGGCACAGTTCCGCATGGCCATATTTATGGCGCTGGCTCACTTGTATCTCCCAAGTGAAATATTTTTAAGATACTGTCTGTGTTCTGTCAACCAGGGCCGGTCGGGCATGGGATCGCTTGATTCAGTTTGGCCTTCTGGGGAAGCGTCAGCCTCTGAGGCTTCAGGGGCCCCAACCTCGGGACGGGGGTCGTTTATCAATCCAGCGAGGGATAATTTTGCCTTCCGTTATAGGCTGGTACGTCTTTGTGTTCTACTTAGGCATGTTTTGGCGGTGCTAGAGGATTCCAGTCCTAGTGGGCCGAGGGATCCCAAGGCCTTAGATGCCGGTTGGCAAGCTGTTTTAGTCGTTTGGGGATGAAGCTAATCTCCTTGACGTCTCTGTTTTTCTTTCTTTTATGTATCGGTTCCAGTTCTGAGCTTGGGTGAATGGGGCTTCTGATCGGCTGTTCCTGTTGGCATACCCATTCACCTTGGGCGTTCAGCCGCGGGTGGTGCCTTACTTTTATTTTGATCCGGATAGGATGTATTTGATTTGTTTTTAATAAGCTCACGTCTGATATAGCGCATGGGCGCTCCTTCGGAAGTTGCGCACTTTTGGTTAGGAACGAAGTTATGTTCTAATCATATCGAACCTTCGGGAAGATTTTTCTAGGACCTTAGACAGTTTTGAGGTGTCCTTGTACCAAGCAGGTACTGGTTGGACGCTATCTGCTGTTCCTTAGGGTTCATGTCACCCTCGTGGTGCTGATTATCCTGTCGGATTCTGAATGTCACTTGGCCTATTGATATGGACTCCGGGCTCGGAATCCTACTACGTGGTATGGGGCCTAGTGCGTAGATCCAACGCTTCTAGAGGAAGGTTGGGAGTTCCGATATAAGTTGGCCTTTTTATGGGCCTACAGCCACTCCACCCTGAATGTGCCCGATCTCGTCTGATTTCGGAAGCTAAGCAGGGTTGGGCCTGGTTAGTACTTGGATTCCAGGTGCTACAATTTGCTTGACTATTTTTTTTTTTTTAATACGTCATCAGGGTTCCTAAGGGTCCCAGGGGAATCGGAATCGTAGTTTTCCACTCCTGTAGAGTTGGAGATGTAAATGACCTCCGGAGGTCTGGTATTCCGGGTGATGGCCAATTTACGTCTTCACTTGCGGTATCTTCTGGATGGTCGACTCTTGTACTCTAGTCGCATTCTTTTTGCGGTGGCGGAGTTTTCTTTCCTTCCCGTTTTAGGTTGGATCATTCCTTTTTTTTCAGCGTTTAGTGTGCTCCAGTACGTGGAGTGCAGGGGGTCACCCTGCCTTTTCTACCACGAGCTGCGAGGCTCCCATTATTCCTGTTGCAGGGATTTCGGAAGACCAATCCGGTGTTATCCTTTCGACCTTATGCAGATCTAGCCTTTTGGGCTTGAGGGTAGGAGGTCCGTGATCAGTCACAGACTTTCGCCTTTCTAGGGTCTGGGAAATGACCTTCCTCTTCACCAGCGTGTGGATTAGGTTGTTTGGCCTGTCTACAGAGGATAGCCTTGCGATCCAAGGGTACTGGTTGCCATTTCTCAACTGCTCAGGAGTTTTTTTCAAACTCTTGAGGCGGTTGCTAGGTAATCTAAGTCTACGGACTTTAGGTGGTGGTGGGCTCTGTATTGGGTGCGCTCTTACCATGGGAGGCAATTTATAGATTCCTCAGGAAGTTAGATCTTTCGATAGGTTCCGTTTTTTCGAGGACTCTCTGGAACAGGTATGGATGGTTCTGCTTAAACTTTGGGTTTGGTTCCCCCGCGTGTACCTTTTGAGTGCGAGGTTTCGGACTCTCATGGGAGATTGTCTGCCTGAGGCTTAAGTTTGAGGTCTCTCTGACTGGTCCCTACTTGTCTTTTGGGACATCTGTGCTTCCTTGTAGTCTCCAGTTGTTTCAACTGGGCTGGCGGTATTGGCTGAAGGTTCTCGCCTATATTGGTAGGGTGGTGACCATTGCTTTGCACCCTTTTCTTCGCACCTAGGGTGGGGGATGGGTTCTTGTGTGTTCTCCTTGACTTAGAGTATTACCTCAGTATCTGTGAAGGCCCGTGGGTCCTTGTTTTCTTGCCTCGTATGATTATTATTTTTTTTCCCTTCCTGGCGTACTCAGAATCATGGAACTGGATTCTGGTATTAGGATGCTGGGGGTCAGAGTACTTTCTTCCCTGGGGGAGTGTTCCTTCTTTTGAAAGACTGCAGTGTAGGGTTTTTCGGACCCGAGCACAAAGTTACCTTTCATGGCTCATGGAGAATGCCAGTTTTAGTAGTGGTCAGAGTTCTAATCTGGGGTTTTGATTCCTTGCAGATCCATCCTTTTTTCTTCCGACGTTCTGGGACTCTTGTCTTGGGTCTTTAACTAGTCTTTGCGCTGGGACAGTTATACTGCAGGGAAGGTCGGGGATTAGTCTGCACTGTGCATTCTTGACCGTTCACTATATTGAGTTTGTCCTCCCTTTCGGTGAGGGGACTCTTGGTGCCTCTCTCGCTACTGGTGGCATCTGCTGCTGGGATGGGACGCTCCTTGGAGCTTGGAAATTTCTGGTTGGGAGCTGTTGTCTAATTCTTGGTGCGACGAGTCCCACGATGGTTTAGGGTCAGCTTTGTTGCCTGGAGACGGTCATCGCGAGTTCTTGTTTACAGGTGGCTCTGTGTTCTATTGGAGAGCTCTTTTGTATCTGCTAGGAAAGTTATCCTGTCTATGCTTGTCTAACCTGATGGGTTTTGACTTGGCTATGACATAATAGGGAACTCACAGTTTTCTGTGGTATGGTGCTGTGTCAGGGATATGAGGGTGGCCTTCTGGTCATCCTAGTGATGTTTTTTCCTGAGTATGGACTTATTTTTCTGGTCCTTGTCCTTCTAGGGAGTTAGTCTCCCTGGGCAGTGGTCCTGTTGCAACCTCGGGTTGTTCAAAGTTTGATTTGAGCCCATGTTGGATGGTCCTTTGGATCTCTTATGGGTCCTCTATTCTCCCCCTCGGGGGTAGATGGAGGTTTTTTACTTTTAGGGGTATTTTTGTGGGAGTAGTCAGCTGCTGGAATGGCTCCTCTGAGGCCTTTGTTCTTAGAAGACTCTGGGTCTGAGTGGTCTCTAGCACGGCTTTGCAGGTTATGTAACTGAGCAGTTACCTGGGTTTCCGGTTTTTCCTTGTTTAGCGTTTTTGTAGGGTGTCAAGAAATATTAGACTGTGGTGCCTTTCGAAGGGGCCACCTTTTTGTACCCGCCCTTTGTTTGCATTCAGTGTCCTCTAGCTTGGGTATTGTTTTCCCAAAAGTAATGAATGCAGCTGTGGACTCTTCCCGTTTAAGAAGAAAAACATAAATTATGCTTATCTGATAATTTTCTTTTCTTCTGATGGGAAGAGTCCACAGTTTCTGCCCGTGTTTTATCTATGAGGCGGCAGTAAATGTTTTGTTCTTCTGCCACCTTTTTCACCCTGATATTTCTCTTATTCCTTGTTCCCTTGGCAGAATGACTGAGGAATGAGGGAAGTGGGGGAGGTATTTGAAGCCTTTGGCTGGGGTGTCTTTGCCTCCTCCTAGTGGCCAGGTTCTAAATTCCCAAAAGTAATGAATGCAGCTGTGGACTCTGCCTGTTAGAAGAAAAGAAAATAATCAGGTAACCATTATTTTTGTGCTGTGGGACGCTCAGTAGCTTTTGAGCAGTTTAAGTTTTTATGTATTATAACTTTTTTCTGCTCCTCTCAGGATTTGCTGACTGCATATAGGGCGCCAATTTTTATCTGATCACAACTCGTAGTGCGATCTGAGCGCGTGTTTTGTCTTATTTCAGCACTCTTCAACAGTAATGGCGTTTCCCGGTGCTAGGTGTTCTGCAGCTTACGCGCTGAGTATTTCCTAGGAGGTAATCTTTCCTTAGGAGTTTACGACGATCCCATTGTAATTGTTACCCCTGGGCTTGTTACAGTATGGGAGGGTTAATGTCCCTTCCGCGGCGCTACTAACTTAATATTTTTAATGTCTTAGCGTCTTTGAATTGGCCTTAATGGGCTTCAGGGAGGTGGCAATTCTGCATCATTAATCTGTTTGTAAATTCACCATTTTGCCTGTCAATTCTCTAAATAGAGGAGTCCTCACCCTTGTTGGTGTTTAAGAGTGCTTACTTGTGTTTTCCCTATTTCAATGAATGTTAGAACAATGTTCTCAGTCTTTTCAATGTATACATGACGGTATTCACTATTCAAAGGGACTTTATGTGAATAGGAATACTGTTATTAGCAGTTATCCTATATTTTTATCTACATTTTTGTGTCCCATTTTCTTGGTGAGTCTTCTTTCTTCTATATGTGAGCATTCCTACTGGCTGTACAGGCTGATATTAATTTAATGACTACAAATTAGGTCTTAAAGGGACAGTATACACTCATTTTCATATAATTGCATATAATAAACACTACTAGAAAGAATAAAATGCACAGATACTGATATAAAAATCCAGTATAAAACTGTTTAAAAACTTACTTAGAAGCTAACAGTTTAGCTCTGTTGAAAAGGCAGCTGGAAAGCCCACTCCAAGTGGGAAATATCAGACACTCCCCCCTCCCCCTGCTTTTGCATATGAAAAGACCCTTTACACAAACAGGAGCAAGCTGGAGAAGGTAGCTGACGGTATTCACATAAAACTTTGGGGCTTGGTTAGGAGTCTGAAAATCAGAGCAATGTTATTTAAAAATAAGCAAAACTATACATTAAAAAAAAAAACTAAAAACTTGATGAGCTATATAAATAGATCTACAAAACATTTATGCAAAGAAAAAATGAGTGTATAATGGCCCTTTAAGTCACTTAGGTGAGCTCTGGTTCTGTGGCGTGTCTGTGGACTTCAGGGTCCTTTATGTTTACTCCTAGTCTTGCTTAAAAATGTAAGCAAGGGAGTTAAAATTAAAATTTATTCCTTTCAAGACATATATTTATTTTCCCTGTTCTAAGAATATCTGTTCAACAGTTATTCCTTGGTATTCGGCGCCATCTTGTGGTGCTTTGATATTATTACATCTGATTAATTTTCAATATCTGAGAAGAATTTATTTGTCCATTTTTTTAGTGATCTTAGGACTAGGTTGTTAATTTACTATGGAATATATAAAGGGAAGAATTTCTAAAACTCTAGAAATGCCCTCTAGTGGCTCAGTGGACAGTTACTGGGATACAACATGAGAGACCAGAGTTTCAAGACCCTATAGGGGCATGACAAATTTCTGGATTTAAGATTCATTATCTGAGTCTATTAGGGTTAAAAGGACCTTTAAAATGCATCTGACGGTCCCTTAATGAATTTGGGTAGACATTCTTTGGAAAAGGTTATATGCCACCTTGTGGTGTCTGTTTTCTGTT
This sequence comes from Bombina bombina, assembly GCF_027579735.1. Classification (NCBI taxonomy): domain Eukaryota; kingdom Metazoa; phylum Chordata; class Amphibia; order Anura; family Bombinatoridae; genus Bombina; species Bombina bombina. Next base: position 1,166,401,399 of record NC_069501.1, on the reverse strand, counting down.
TCTTTTTATTTTACTGCTTCTATATTGCAGTAAGGAGGTTGCTCTTACAAGGCCCTATCGAGGGCTAGATGTGATTTCTATATATTTTTTGTCTTCTACAGGGAAGAATTTCTAAAATTTGGGACATTTCTCTCCAAATTGTTTAGTGTTCTTTAAACACATATATAATTTCTCTTGTAAGGTGTATCCAGTCCACGGATCATCCATTACTTGTGGGATATTCTCATTCCCAACAGGAAGTTGCAAGAGGACACCCACAGCAGAGCTGTCTATATAGCTCCTCCCCTAACTGCCATATCCAGTCATTCTCTTGCAACTCTCAACAAGCATGGAGGTAGTAAGAGAGAAGTGGTGAAATGTAGCTGTTATTTTGCTTCAATCAAAAGTTTATTATTTTTAAATGGTACCGGAGTTGTACTATTTTGTTCCAGGCAGAAAAATAGAAGAATCTGCCTGTGATTTCTATGATCTTAGCATGTTGTAACTAAGATCCATTGCTGTTCTCACACATGACTGAAGAGAGAGATAACTTCAGCGGGGGAATGGCGTGCAGGTTATCCTGCTCTGAGGTATGTGCAGTTAAGATTTTTCTAGAAGATGTGAATGCTAGAAAATGCTGCTGATACCAAATTTATGTAAGGTAAGCCTGAATACAGTGATTTAATAGCGACTGGTATCATGCTTACTTTCTGAGGTAATATTCTTTTATATTTACAATATAAAACGTTTGCTGGCATGTTTAAACGTTTTTATATATACTTTGGTGATAAATCTTTATTGGGGCCTAGTTTTTTCCACATGGCTGGCTTAAATTTAGCCTAGAAACAGTTTCCTGAGGCTTTCCACTGTGTTACTATGAGTGGGAGGGGCCTAATTTAGCGCTTTTTTTGCGCAGTAACTTTTACAGACTGAGACATCCAGCTTCCTCCAGGAGTCCCCTGAATGCTATAGGACATCTCTAAAGGGCTCTTAGGCTTTCCAAAATCGTTTGTTGGGGAAGGTAGGCCCACAGCAAGGCTGTGGCAGTTTGGTGTGACTGTTAAAAAAACGTCTATTTCTCTTGTTAAGTGTAGTCAGTCCACGGGTCATCCATTACTTATGGGATTATATCTCTTCCCCAACAGGAAGTTGCAAGAGGATCACCCAAGCAGAGCTGCTATATAGCTCCTCCCCTCACATGTCATATACAGTCATTCTCTTGCAAGCCTCAACCAAGATGGAGGTCGTGAGAGGAGTGTGTGGTGTTTTATACTTAATTATTTCTTCAATCAAAAGTTTATTTTTAAATGGCACCGGAGTGTGCTGTTTATCTCAGGCAGTATTTGGAAGAAGAATCTGCCTGCGTTTTCTATGATCTTAGCGGACGTAACTAAGATCCACTGGCTGTTCTCATACATTCTGAGGAGTGAGGTAACTTCAGAACTGGGGAATAGCATGCAGGGCCCCCCTGCAAGGAGGTATGTGCAGTAAATTATTTTCTAAGGAATGGAATTGACTGAGAAAATACTGCTAATACCGATGTAATGTAAGTTCAGCCTTAAATGCAGTGGTAGCGACTGGTATCAGGCTGATGAGTGTGTGTGTGTACATTGAAGTATTTTTTCTAGGAAATGGACTTTTACTCAGAAAATACTGTTAAAATTGAAGTAATGTATGAGCCTTCACTGCAGTAACAGCGACTGTCAGCAGGCTTATTAATAACACTTCATAACTTTAAAATACATATTCAAAACGTTTTACTAGCATGTTAATCGTTTTTGTGAGGTACTTGGTGATAAAACTTATTGGGCATGATTTTTACCACATGGCTATCGTTTTTTCTGCATAAAAACAGTTTACTGAGCTTCCCCTCTGTTATAATATGAGTGGGAGGGGCCTATTTTAGCGCTTTTTTGCGCAGTAAAAATTCAGTCACAGTCTTCCTATTTCATCCTCCATGATCCAGGACGTCTCTACAGAGCTCATGGGTCTTCAAAGTTCGTTTTGAGGGAGGTAATCAGTCACAGCAGACCTGTGACAGTGTGTTTGACTGTGATAAAAACGTTAATTATTACAATTGTTATCCGTTTTTGGGTATTAAGGGGTTAATCATCCTTTTGCTGGTGGGTGCAATCCTCTGCTAACTTTATACACTTACTGTAAAAATTTGGTTGCTATAACTAATTTAGTTCATTGTTATTTCAACTAAGGCAGCTTTTTGTGCTTCTTAAAGGCACAGTAGCGTTTTTTATATTGCTTGTAAATTTATTTGAAAGTATTTTCCAAGCTTGCTAGTGTCATTGCTAGTCTGTTTAAACATGTCTGACACAGATGAATCTGTTTGTTCACTATGTTTAAAGGCCAATGTGGAGCCCAATAGAAATTTGTGCACTCAATGTATTGATGTCACTTTAAATAAAAGTCAGAATTTACATGTAAAGAAATTATCACCAGACAACGAGGGGGAAGTTATGCCGACTAACTCTCCTCACGTGTCAGTACCTTCGCCTCCCGCTCAGGAGGTGCGTGATATTGTGGCGCCAAGTTCATCAGGGCGGCCCATTCAAATCACTTTGCAAGACATGGCTACTGTTATGACAGAAGTATTATCTAAATTGCCAGAATTAAGAGGTAAGCGTGATCACTCTGGGGTAAGAACAGAGCGCGCTGATAATGGAAGGGCCATGTCTGATACTGCGTCACAATTTGCAGAACATGAGGACGGAGAGCTTCATTCTGTGGGTGACGGATCTGATCCAGGCAGACTGGATTCAGAGATTTCTAATTTTATATTTAAGCTTGAGAACCTCCGCGTATTGCTAGGGGAGGTATTAGCGGCTCTGAATGATTGTAACACGGTTGCAATCCCAGAGAAATTATGTAGGCTGGATAAATACTTTGCGGTACCGGTGTGTACTGACGTTTTTCCTATACCTAAGAGGCTTACAGAAATTATTAATAAGGAGTGGGATAGACCCGGTGTGCCTTTTTCACCCCCTCCTATAATTAGGAAATTGTTTCCAATAGACGCCACCACACGGGACTTATGGCAGACGGTCCCTAAGGTGGAGGGAGCAGTTTCTACTTTGGCTAAGTGTACCACTATCCCGGTGGAGGATAGCTGTGCCTTCTCAGATCCAATGGATAAAAAATTAGAAGGTTACCTTAAGAAAATGTTTGTTCAACTAGGTTTTATTTTACAGCCCCTTGCATGCATTGCGCCTGTCACTGCTGCGGCGGCATTCTGGTTTGAGTCTCTGGAAGAGGCCATTCGCACAGCTCCATTGGATGAAATTATGAACAAGCTTAAAGCACTTAAGCTAGCTAATTCATTTGTTTCTGATGCCGTCGTACATTTAACTAAACTTACGGCTAAGAACTCCGGATTCGCCATCCAAGCGCGCAGAGCGCTGTGGCTTAAATCCTGGTCAGCTGATGTGACTTCTAAATCTAAATTGCTTAATATTCCTTTCAAAGGGCAGACCTTATTCGGGCCCGGCTTGAAAGAAATTATCGCTGACATTACCGGAGGTAAGGGCCATGCTCTGCCTCAAGACAGGGCCAAATCAAAGGCTAAGCAGTCTAGTTTTCGTGCCTTTCGTAACCTCAAGGCAGGAGCAGCATCAACTTCCTCCGCTCCAAAACAGGAAGGAGCTGTTGCTCGCTACAGACACGGCTGGAAAGCTAACCAGTCCTGGAACAAGGGCAAGCAGGCCAGAAAACCTGCTGCTGCCGCCCCTAAGACAGCATGAAGTGAGGGCCCCCTATCCGGAAACGGATATAGTGGGGGGCAGACTTTCTCTCTTTGCCCAGGCTTGGGCAAGAGATGTCCAGGATCCCTGGGCGTTGGAGATCATATCTCAGGGATATCTTCTGGACTTCAAAGCTTCTCCTCCACAAGGGAGATTTCATCTTTCAAGGTTATCAGCAAACCAAGTAAAGAAAGAGGCGTTTCTACGCTGTGTACAAGACCTCTTACTAATGGGGGTGATCCACCCAGTTCCGCGGACGGAACACGGGCAAGGTTTCTATTCAAATCTATTTGTGGTTCCCAAGAAAGAGGGAACCTTCAGACCAATCTTGGACTTAAAGATCCTATAAAATTCCTAAGAGTTTCATCATTCAAAATGGAAACTCTTCGAACCATCCTACCCATGATCCAAGAGGGTCAGTACATGACCACAGTGGACTTAAAGGATGCCTACCTTCACATACCGATTCACAAGGATCATTACCGGTATCTAAGAGTTGCCTTCCTAGACAGGCATTACCAGTTTGTAGCTCTTCCCTTCGGATTAGCTACGGCTCCAAGAATCTTTACAAAGGTTCTGGGCTCACTTCTGGCGGTACTAAGACCTCGAGGCATAGCGGTTGCCCCGTACCTAGACGACATTCTGATACAAGCGTCAAGTTTTCAAACTGCCAAGTCTCATACAGAGTTAGTTCTGGCATTTCTAAGGTCGCATGGGTGGAAGGTGAACGTGGAAAAGAGTTCTCTATTACCACTTACAAGGGTTCCCTTCCTAGGGACTCTTATAGATTCTGTAGAGATGAAAATTTACCTGACGGAGTCCAGGTTATCAAAACTTCTAAATGCTTGCCGTGTCCTTCATTCCATTCCACACCCGTCAGTGGCTCAGTGCATGGAGGTAATCGGCTTAATGGTGGCGGCAATGGACATAGTGCCATTTGCACGCCTGCATCTCAGACCGCTGCAATTGTGCATGCTAAGTCAGTGGAATGGGGATTACTCAGATTTGTCCCCTCTGCTAAATCTGGATCAAGAGACCAGAGATTCTCTTCTATGGTGGCTTTCTCGGCCACATCTGTCCAAGGGGATGCCCTTCCGCAGGCCAGATTGGACGATTGTAACAACAGACGCCAGCCTTCTAGGTTGGGGCGCAGTCTGGAGTTCCCTGAAGGCTCAGGGATCATGGACTCAGGAGGAGAGACTCCTCCCAATAAACATTCTGGAGTTAAGAGCAATTTTCAATGCTCTTCTGGCTTGGCCTCAGTTAGCAATTCTGAGTTTCATCAGATTTCAGTCGGACAACATCACGACTGTGGCTTACATCAACCATCAAGGGGGAATCAGGAGTTCCCTAGCGATGTTGGAGGTCTCAAAAATAATTCGCTGGGCAGAGTCTCACTCTTGCCACCTGTCAGCGATCCACATCCCAGGCGTGGAGAACTGGGAGGCGGATTTTCTAAGTCGCCAGACTTTTCATCCGGGGGAGTGGGAACTTCATCCGGAGGTCTTTGCCCAACTGATTCATCGTTGGGGCAAACCGAATCTGGATCTCATGGCGTCTCGCCAGAACGCCAAGCTTCCTTGTTACGGATCCAGGTCCAGGGACCCGGGAGCGGTGCTGATAGATGCTCTGACAGCACATTGGGTCTTCAACATGGCTTATGTGTTTCCACCATTTCCGATGCTTCCTCGATTGATTGCCAGGATCAAACAGGAAAGAGCATCGGTGATTCTGATAGCGCCTGCGTGGCCACGCAGGACCTGGTATGCAGATCTAGTGGACATGTCGTCCTGTCCACCATGGTCTCTGACCATGGTCTCTGCCTCTAAGACAGGACCTTCTAATTCAGGGTCCTTTCAACCATCCAAATCTAATTTCTCTGAGGCTGACTGCATGGAGATTGAACGCTTGATTCTATCAAAGCGTGGCTTCTCGGAGTCAGTTATTGATACCTTAATACAGGCTAGGAAACCTGTTACCAGAAAAATTTGCCATAAAATATGGCGTAAATATTTGTATTGGTGCGAATCCAAGAGTTACTCATGGAGTAAGGTTCGGATTCCTAGGATATTGTCTTTTCTACAAGAGGGTTTAGAAAAGGGTTTATCTGCTAGTTCGTTAAAGGGACAGATTTCGGCTCTGTCTATTCTTTTGCACAAACGTCTGGCAGAAGTTCCAGACGTTCAGGCTTTTTGTCAAGCTTTGGCTAGGATTAAGCCTGTGTTTAAGACTGTTGCTCCACCGTGGAGCTTAAACTTAGTTCTTAACGCTCTGCAAGGCGTTCCGTTTGAACCCCTTCATTCCGTTGATATCAAGCTGTTATCTTGGAAAGTTCTGTTTTTGATGGCTATTTCCTCGGCTCACAGAGTCTCTGAGTTATCTGCCTTACATTGTGATTCCCCTTATCTGATTTTTCATTCAGACAAGGTAGTTTTGCGCACTTAACCTGGGTTCTTACCTAAGGTAGTCTCTAACAGGAATATCAATCAAGAGATTGTTGTTCCATCATTGTGTCCTAACCCTTCTTCAAAGAAGGAACGACTTTTGCATAATCTGGACGTAGTCCGTGCCTTGAAGTTCTACTTACAGGCAACTAAAGATTTTCGTCAAACTTCTTCTCTGTTTGTCGTTTACTCTGGACAGAGGAGAGGTCAAAGGGCTTCGGCTACCTCTCTCTCTTTTTGGCTTCGTAGCATAATACGTTTAGCCTATGAGACTGCTGGACAGCAGCCTCCTGTAAGGATTACAGCTCATTCTACTAGAGCTGTGGCTTCCACCTGGGCCTTTAAGAATGAGGCCTCTGTTGAACAGATTTGCAAGGCTGCAACTTGGTCTTCACTTCACACTTTTTCAAAATTTTACAAATTTGACACTTTTGCTTCTTCGGAGGCTGTTTTTGGGAGAGAGGTTCTACAGGCAGTGGTTCCTTCCGTGTAAAGTTCCTGCCTTGTCCCTCCCGTCATCCGTGTACTTTTAGCTTTGATATTAGTATCCCATAAGTAATGGGTGACCCGTGGACTGATTACACTTAACAAGAGAAAATATAATTTATGCTTACCTGATAAATTCATTTCTTTTGTAGTGTAGTCAGTCCACGGCCCGCCCTGTCTTTTTACGGCAGGTCTAAATTTTTAATTAAACTCCAGTCACCACTGCACCCTATATTTTCTCCTTTCTTGTCTGGTTTCGGTCGAATGACTGGGTATGACATGTGAGGGGAGGAGCTATATAGCAGCTCTGCTTGGGTGATCCTCTTGCAACTTCCTGTTGGGGAAGAGATATAATCCCATAAGTAATGGATGACCCGTGGACTGACTACACTACAAGAGAAATGAATTTATCAGGTAAGCATAAATTATATTATCGTTTTTTTGATCCGTTTTTTGAACTAAGGGGTTAATCATCCATTTGCAAGTGGGTGCAATGCTCTGTTAGCTTATTATACACACTGTAAAAATTTCGTTTGATTTACATCCTTTTTTCACTGTTTTTCAAATTCTGACAAAATTTGTTTCTCTTAAAGGCACAGTACCGTTTCTTATATTTGCTTGTTAACTTGATTTAAAGTGTTTTCCAAGCTTGCTAGTCTGTACAAACATGTCTGACATAGAGGAAACCCCTTGTTCATTATGTTTAAAAGCCATTGTGGAACCCCCTCTTAGAATGTGTACCAAATGTACTGATTTCACTTTAAGCAACAAAGATCATATTCTGTCTTTAAAAAATGTTATCACCAGAGGAATCTGACGAGGGGGAAGTTATGCCGATTAACTCTCCCCACGTGTCAGATCCTTTGACTCCCGCTCAAGGGACTCACGCTCAAATGGCGCCAAGTTCATCTAGGGTGCCCATAGCGTTTACTTTACAAGACATGGTGGCAGTCATGGATAATACACTGTCAGCGGTATTAGCCAGACTACCTGAATTTAGAGGAAAGCGAGATAGCTCTGCAGTTAGAAGAAATACAGAGCATACTGACGCTTTAAGAGCTATGTCTGATACTGCCTCACAATATGCAGAAGCTGAAGAAGAGCTTCTTTCTGTGGGTGATGTTTCTGACTCAGGGAAGATGATGCAATCTGATTCTGATATCTCTACATTTAAATTTAAGCTTGAACACCTCCGCGTGTTACTCAGGGAGGTTTTAGCTGCTCTGAATGACTGTGATACAATTGCAGTGCCAGAGAAATTGTGTAGACTGGATAAATACTATGCAGTGCTGGTGTGTACTGATGTTTTTCCAATACCTAAAAGGTTTACAGAAATTATTGCTAAGGAATGGGATAGACCAGGTGTGCCGTTCTCTCCCCCTCCTATTTTTAGAAAAATGTTTCCAATAGACGCCACCACACGGGACTTATGGCAGACAGTTCCTAAGGTGGAGGGAGCAGTTTCTACTCTAGCAAAGCGTACTACTATCCCTGTCGAGGACAGTTGTGCTTTCTTAGATCCAATGGATAAAAAGTTAGAGGGTTACCTTAAGAAAATGTTTATTCAACAAGGTTTTATCCTACAGCCCCTTGCATGCATTGCTCCTGTCACTGCTGCTGCAGCATTCTGGTTTGAGTCTCTGGAAGAGGCTTTACAGGTTGCGACTCCATTGGATGACTTACTTGACAAGCTTAGAGCACTTAAGCTAGCCAATTCTTTTGTTTCTGATGCCATTGTTCATTTGACTAAACTAACGGCTAAGAATTCTGGTTTTGCTATCCAGGCGCGCAGAGCGCTATGGCTTAAATCATGGTCAGCTGACGTTACTTCAAAATCTAAGCTGCTTAACATTCCCTTCAAGGGGCAGACCCTATTCGGGCCTGGTTTGAGATTATTGCTGATATCACTGGAGGAAAAGGTCATGCCCTTCCTCAGGATAGGTCCAAATCAAGAGCCAAACAGTCTAATTTTCGTGCCTTTCGAAACTTCAAGGCAAGTGCAGCATCAACTTCCTCTAATGCAAAACAAGAGGGAACTTTTGCTCAGTCCTAGACGGTCTGGAGACCTAACCAGACCTGGAACAATGGTAAGCAGGCCAAAAAGCCTGCTGCTGCCTCTAAGACAGCGTGAAGGAACGGTCCCCTATCCGGTAACGGATCTAGTAGGGGGCAGACTTTCGCTCTTCGCCCAGGCGTGGTCAAGAGATGTCCAGGATCCCTGGGCGTTGGAAATTATATCCCAGGGATATCTTCTGGACTTCAAGGCTTCCCCCCCAAAAGGGAGATTTCACCTTTCACAATTATCTGCAAACCAGATAAAGAGAGAGGCATTCTTACACTGTGTACTAGACCTCCTAGTTATGGGAGTGATCCATCCAGTTCCAAAGGAGGAACAGGGACAGGGATTTTACTCAAATCTGTTTGTGGTTCCCAAAAGAGAGGGAACCTTCAGACCAATTTTGGATCTAAAGATCTTAAACAAATTCCTCAGAGTTCCATCGTTCAAGATGGAGACTATTCGTACCATCCTACCTATGATCCAGGAGGGTCAATACATGACTACAGTGGATTTAAAGGATGCTTATCTTCACATTCCGATACACAAAGATCATCATCGGTTTCTCAGGTTTGCCTTCCTAGACAGGCATTACCAGTTTGTAGCTCTTCCCTTTGGGTTAGCTACAGCCCCAAGAATTTTTACGAAGGTTCTGGGGTCGCTTCTGGCGGTCCTAAGGCCACAGGGCATAGCAGTGGCCCCTTATTTAGACGACATCCTGATTCAGGGTCAAACTTCCAAATTGCAAAGTCTCATATGGACATAGTGTTGGCATTTCTGAGGTCGCATGGGTGGAAGGTGAACGAGGAAAAAGCTCTCTATCCCCCCTCACAAGAGTTTCCTTCCTAGGAACTCTTGATAGATTCTGTAGAAATGGAAATTTACCTGACGGAGTCCAGGTTATCAAAACTTCTAAATTCCTGCCGTGTTCTTTATTCCATTCCTCGCAATTCGGTGGCTCAGTGCATGTAAGTAATCGGCTTAATGGTAGCGACAATGGACATAGTGCCGTTTGCACGCCTACATCTCAGACCGCTGCAACTCTGCATGCTCAGTCAGTGAAATGGGGATTACACAGATTTGTCCCCTCTACTAAATCTGGATCAAGAGACCAGGGATTCTCTTCTCTGATGGCTATCTCGGGTCCATCTGTCCAAAGGTATGACCTTTCGCAGGCCAGATTGGACAATTGTAACGACAGATGCCAGCCTTATAGGTTGGGGTGCAGTCTGGAACTCTCTGAAGGCTCAGGGATCGTGGACTCAGAAGGAGTCACTCCTTCCAATAAACATTCTGGAACTAAGAGCGATATTCAATGGTCTTCAAGCTTGGCCTCAGCTAACGACAATGAGGTTCATCAGATTTCAGTCGGACAACATCACGACTGTGGCTTACATCAACCATCAAGCGGGAACAAGGAGTACCCTAGCGATGTCAGAAGTCTCAAAGATAATTCGCTGGGTAGAGTTTCACTCTTGCCACCTATCAGCTATCCATATCCCAGGTGTAGAGAACTGGGAGGCGGATTTTCTAAGTCGACAGACTTTTCATCCGGGGGAGTGGGAACTCCATCCGGAGGTGTTTGCACAATTGGTTCATCGTTGGGGCGAACCAGAACTGGATCTCATGGCGTCTCACCAGAACGCCAAGCTTCCTTGTTACGGATCCAGGTCCAGGGACCCCAAGGCAACGCTGATAGATGCTCTAGCAGCGCCTTGGTCCTTCAACCTGACTTATGTGTTTCCACCGTTTCCTCTGCTCCCTTGTCTGATTGCCAAAATCAAGCAGGAGAGAGCATTGGTAATCTTAATAGCGCCTGCGTGGCCACGCAGGACTTGGTATGCAGATCTGGTGGACATGTCATCCTTTCCACCATGGACTCTGCCGCTGAGGCAGGACCTTCTACTTCAGGGTCCTTTCAACCATCCAAATCTAATTTCTCTGAGGCTGACTGCCTGGAGATTGAACGCTTGATTTTATCAAAGCGTGGTTTCTCCGAGTCAGTCATTGATACCTTAATTCAGGCACGAAAGCCTGTCACCAGGAAAATCTATCATAAGATATGGCATAAATATCTTTATTGGTGTGAATCCAAGGACTACTCATGGAGTAAGGTCAGGATTCCCAGGATATTATCTTTTCTCCAAGAAGGATTGGAGAAAGGATTGTCAGCTAGTTCCTTAAAGGGACAGATTTCTGTGCTATCTATTCTTTTGCACAAGCGTCTGGCGGATGTCCCAAACGTTCAGGCATTTTGTCAGGCTTTAGTTAGAATCAAGCCTGTGTTTAAACCTGTTGCTCCACCTTGGAGCTTAAATTTGGTTCTTAAAGTTCTTCAGGGGGTTCCGTTTGAACCTCTTCATTCCATAGATATCAAACTTTTATCTTGGAAAGTTCTTTTTTTGGTAGCTATTTCCTCGGCTCGTAGAGTTTCCGAGTTATCTGCCTTAGAATGTGATTCCCCTGATCTGATTTTCCATGCAGATAAGGTAGTTTTGCGTACGAAACCTGGGTTTTTACCTAAGGTAGTATCTAATAAGAATATCAATCAGGAGATTGTGGTTCCGTCTTTGTGTCCTAATCCTTCTTCAAAGAAGGACCGTCTATTACACAATCTGGACGTGGTTCGTGCTTTAAAGTTTTACTTACAAGCTACTAAAGATTTTCGTCAAACATCTGCTTTGTTTGTTGTCTACTCTGGACAGAGGAGAGGTCAAAAGGCTTCGGCAACCTCTCTTTTTGGCTAAGAAACATAATCCGCTTAGCCTATGAAACTGCTGGCCAACAGCCTCCAGAAAGGATTACAGCTCATTCTACTAGAGCTGTGGCTTCCACATGGGCCTTTAAAAATGAGGCTTCTTTTGAACAGATTTGCAAGGCGGCGACTTGGTCTTCGCTTCATACTTTTTCAAAATTCTACAAATTTGATGCTTTTGCTTCTTCGGAGGCTGTTTTTGAGAGAGAGGTTTTACAGGCAGTAGTACCTTCCGTTTAAGTACCTCCCTTGTCCCTCCCTTCATCCGTGTACTTTAGCTTTGGTATTGGTATCCCACAAGTAATGGATGATCCGTGGACTGGATACACCTTACAAGAGAAAACATCATTTATGCTTACCTGATAAATTTATTTCTCTTGTGGTGTATCCAGTCCACGGCCCGCCCTGTCATTTTAAGGCAGGTATTTTTTAATTTTAAACTACAGTCACCACTGCACCCTATGGTTTCTCCTTTCTCTGCTTGTTTTCGGTCGAATGACTGGATATGGCAGTTAGGGGAGGAGCTATATAGACAGCTCTGCTGTGGGTGTCCTCTTGCAACTTCCTGTTGGGAATGAGAATATCCCACAAGTAATGGATGATCCGTGGACTGGATACACCACAAGAGAAATACATTTATCAGGTAAGCATAAATTATGTTTTTTCCCTTCATAGGGAAGGAATTGTTAATATTTGTGACATGTATTGTTCATGTTCCATTCCAGATACTTTAGTGTTTTTAAACACTAATATATTTTTTCTATAAGGTACGACGAGTCCACGGATTCATCCTTTACTTGTGGGATATTATCCTCCTGCTAACAGGAAGTGGCAAAGAGCACCACAGCAGAGCTGTCTATATAGCTCCTTCCTTAGCTCCACCCCCAGTCATTCTCTTTGCCTACTCTAAGTACTAAGAAGGGTAAAGTGAAATAGGTGATAAAATATTCTTCAAGCAAAAGTTTTTTGTTTTAAATGGTACCGGTGTGTACTATTTACTCTCAGGCTGCAGATGGATGAAGACTTCTGCCTGGAGGATGATCTTAGCATTTGTAACTAAGATCCAGTGCTGCTCCCACAGAGGCTGAGGGGTACAAGAAACTTCAGTGTGAGGAACGTTTTCATGCTATATAGCAGTGAGGTATGTTCAGTCATTTTTTCTGGAGAGACTGTATTTCAGAAAGGCTGACAGTATCCCCATGAGGGTAAGGGTAAGCAGTAATCTGCATAAGGGGCTAATTACAAAATGGTTGACACTGAGTTTTGAATGTTTGTGGGCAAACGTTTTATGAACTGGGAGTGCTGTTTACGTTTTGTGGGCAATAACGTTTTTTTGGGCAACTTTATTGAGGGTACACTTGGCTTATTTTTTGGGTCTCAGAACCCACATGGCTAGTTTAAAACCGCTCTGCATGGCCTCGCAGGATCTGGTTTGCGGATCTTGTAAGAATGTCATCTCTTCCTCCTTGGACGTTACTTCTGAGGGAAGGACCTTCTAATTAGGGTTTTTTCCTCCATCCAAATCTGGATTCTCTGAAGCTGAGTGCTTGGAGATTGACTGACTAGCTTTGTCTAGGCGTGGTTTTTCTGAAGCGGTCATTGATACTATGCTTCAGGTTCAAAAACCTGTTACTTGCAAGATTTACCATAAGGTATGGCGTATATATCTTTATTGGTACCAATCTAGGGTTTCTCCTGGAGCCATGTGAGGATTACCAGTATTTTTTATATTTGCTTCAGGATGGCCTGGAGAAATGTTTGTCAGTCAGTACTCTAAAGGGTCAGATTTCTGTACTGTCTATTCTTTTGCTCATACGTCTGGCAGATTTTTCAGATGTTCATGCTCTTGTTCAGGCCAATGGTCAGAATCAGACCTGTGTTTCAACCTGTTACTCCTCCTTGGAGTCTTAACTTAGTTCAAGTTTTGCAGCAGGCTCTGTTTTGAGCCGATGCATGTTGTTTATATAACTGTTATCTTGGAAGGTTTTGTTTCTGAGATTTCGGCTCTGCAGTGTGATTCCCCGTTCCTTATCTTTCACGCAGATAAGGCGGTCCTTTGTACTTGGTTTCGGAAATCTTCTGTCCTGTTTGTTGTAAAGGTCCGAAGGCCACTTCTACTACTTTCTCTCTGGTTGAGAAGCTTGATTCGTTTTGCTTATGAGACTGCTGGACAGCAGCCTCCTGAAAGAATTACGGTTCATTCCACTAGGACTGTCTCCTCCTTTTCTTGCCCTTTCAAAAATGAAGCTTCATTGGAACAGATTTGTAAGGCGGCCACATGGTCCTCTTTGCATACTTTTTTTTAAATTCTACAACTTTGATACTTTTGCCTCTGCTGAGGCCTCCTTTGGGAGAAATGTTCTTCAAGCGGTGGTGCCTTCTGTTTGGGCCCTCCTGCCTTGTTCTGCCTCCCTTTTCATTCTATGTCCTCTAGCTTGGGTATTGGTTCCCACTAGTAATTGAAATGAGGTTGTGGACTCTCCATGTCCTAGGAAAGAAAACTAAATGTATGCTTACCTTATAAATTTCTTTCTTTCCAGACATGGAGAGTCCAGAAGCCCGTCCTTTTTTTTAATTATAATTCGGCAGTTTTTTTGAGTAAACCTTAGGCACATTTTTCATCCTTGTTTTTCTTCTTTTTACATTTTTCTTCTGATTGACTGGGGATTATGGGTAAGGGAAGTTACACTTAACAGCTTTGCTTGGGTGCTCTTTGCCGCCTCCTGCTGGCCAGGAATTGAATATCCCACTAGTAACTGGAATGATGTCGTGGACTCCATGTTCGGAAAGAAAGAAATTTATCAGGTAAGCATACATTTTGTTTTCCATTATGGTCTAGCTACAAATACAGTATACTGCCACATTGCCTTGATTGCACCCGATACTTTCTGATCTCGGAAGTTAAGCAGGGCCAGGGCTGGTCAGTACCTGAAAAAAATAATAAAAACAAATCAAGATTCTGGGTAAACTTTTCTCTATATCAGAGCTCAGGGTATTGCAGTGCTTTTGCCACATAAATTCATTACCTGTATGATAGCTTGGTACTAGCTCAATCCTTTCCTTTAACATAATTTCATACAAAACCACTATTGTTGTTTGTTCAAACTAATTCAGTGTCCATTAACTTTTCCCTAACAGAGTAGAGACGGATAACACTGGTTTCTTTCATGTAATTAGCAAGAGTCCATGAGCTAGTGACGTATGGGATATACATTCCTACCAGGAGGGGCAAAGTTTCCCAAACCTCAAAATGCCTATAAATACACCCCTCACCACACCCACAATTCAGTTTTACAAACTTTGCCTCCGATGGAGGTGGTGAAGTAAGTTTGTGCTAGATTCTACGTTGATATGCGCTCCGCAGCAAGTTGGAGCCCGGTTTTCCTCTCAGCGTGCAGTGAATGTCAGAGGGATGTGAGGAGAGTATTGCCTATTTGAATGCAGTGATCTCCTTCTACGGGGTCTATTTCATAGGTTCTCTGTTATCGGTCGTAGAGATTCATCTCTTACCTCCCTTTTCAGATCGACGATATACTCTTATATATACCATTACCTCTGCTGATTCTCGTTTCAGTACTGGTTTGGCTTTCTACAAACATGTAGATGAGTGTCCTGGGGTAAGTAAATCTTATTTTCTGTGACACTCCAAGCTATGGTTGGGCACTTTATTTATAAAGTTCTAAATATATGTATTCAAACATTTATTTGCCTTGACTCAGAATGTTCAACTTTCCTTATTTTCAGACAGTCAGTTTCATATTTGGGATAATGCATTTGATTTAATCATTTTTTCTTACCTTCAAAGATTTGACTCTTCCCTGTGGGCTGTTAGGCTCGCGGGGGCTGAAAATGCTTCATTTTATTGCGTCATTCTTGGCGCGGACTTTTTTGGCGCAAAAAATTCGTTTCCGTTTCCGGCGTCATACGTGTCGCCGGAAGTTGAGTCATTTTTTTACGTTATTTTGCGCCAAAAATGTCGGCGTTCCGGATGTGGCGTCATTTTGGCGCCAAAAAAGCATTTAGGCGCCAAATAATGTGGGCGTCTTATTGGCGCGAAAAATATGGGTGTCGCTTTTTGTCTCCACATTATTTAAGTCTCATTTTTCATTGCTTCTGGTTGCTAGAAGCTTGTTCTTTGGCATTTTTTCCCATTCCTGAAACTGTCATTTAAGGAATTTGATCAATTTTGCTTTATATATATATATGTTGTTTTTTCTCTTACATATTGCAAGATGTCTCACGTTGCATCTGAGCCAGAAGATACTACAGGAAAATCGCTGTCTAGTGCTGGATCTACCAAAGCTAAGTGTATCTGCTGTAAACTTTTGGTAGCTATTTCTCCAGCTGTTGTTTGTATTGATTGTCATGACAAACTTGTTAAAGCAGATAATATTTCCTTTAGTAAAGTACCATTGCCTGTTGCAGTTCCTTCAACATCTAAGGTGCAGAATGTTCCTGATAATATAAGAGATTTTGTTTCAGAATCCATAAAGAAGGCTATGTCTGTTATTTCTCCTTCTAGTAAACGTAAAAAATCTTTTAGAACTTCTCTCCCTACAGATGAATTTTTAAATGAACATCATCATTCTGATTCTGATGACTCTTCTGGTTCAGAGGATTCTGTCTCAGAGGTTGATGCTGATAAATCTTCATATTTATTTAAAATGGAATTTATTCGTTCTTTACTTAAAGAAGTACTAATTGCTTTAGAAATAGAGGATTCTGGTCCTCTTGATACTAATTCTAAACGTTTGGATAAGGTATTTAAAGCTCCTGTGGTTATTCCAGAAGTTTTTCCTGTTCCTAATGCTATTTCTGCAGTAATTTCCAAAGAATGGGATAAATTGGGTAATTCATTTACTCCTTCTAAACGTTTTAAGCGATTATATCCTGTGCCGTCTGACAGATTAGAATTTTGGGACAAAATCCCTAAAGTTGATGGGGCTATTTCTACCCTTGCTAAACGTACTACTATTCCTACGTCAGATGGTACTTCGTTTAAGGATCCTTTAGATAGGAAAATTGAATCCTTTCTAAGAAAAGCTTATCTGTGTTCAGGTAATCTTCTTAGACCTGCTATATCTTTGGCTGATGTTGCTGCAGCTTCAACTTTCTGGTTGGAAACTTTAGCGCAACAAGTAACACATCATGATTCTCATGATATTATTATTCTTCTACAGCATGCTAATAATTTTATCTGTGATGCCATTTTTGATATTATCAGAGTTGATGTCAGGTTTATGTCTCTAGCTATTTTAGCTAGAAGAGCTTTATGGCTTAAAACTTGGAATGCTGATATGGCTTCTAAATCTACTTTACTTTCCATTTCTTTCCAGGGTAACAAATTATTTGGTTCTCAGTTGGATTCCATTATTTCAACTGTTACTGGTGGGAAAGGAACTTTTTTACCACAGGATAAAAAAATCTAAAGGTAAAAGCAGGGCTAATAATCGTTTTCGTTCCTTTCGTTTCAACAAAGAACAAAAGCCTGATCCTTCATCCTCAGGAGCAGTTTCAGTTTGGAAACCATCTCCAGTCTGGAATAAATCCAAGCCAGCTAGAAAGGCAAAGCCTGCTTCTAAGTCCACATGAAGGTGCGGCCCTCATTCCAGCTCAGCTGGTAGGGGGCAGGTTACGTTTTTTCAAGGAAATTTGGATCAATTCTGTTCACAATCTTTGGATTCAGAGCATTGTTTCAGAAGGGTACAGAATTGGTTTCAAGATGAGACCTCCTGCAAAGAGATTTTTTCTTTCCCGTGTCCCAGTAAAAGCTCAAGCATTTCTGAAATGTGTTTCAGATCTAGAGTTGACTGGAGTAATTATGCCGGTTCCAGTTCCGGAACAGGGGATGGGGTTTTATTCAAATCTCTTCATTGTACCAAAGAAGGAGAATTCCTTCAGACCAGTTCTGGATCTAAAAATATTGAATCGTTATGTAAGAATACCAACGTTCAAGATGGTAACTGTAAGGACTATCTTGCCTTTTGTTCAGCAAGGGAATTATATGTCCACAATAGATTTACAGGATGCATATTCCGATTCATCCAGATCATTATCAGTTCCTGAGATTCTCTTTTCTGGACAAGCATTACCAGTTTGTGGCTCTGCCGTTTGGCCTAGCTACAGCTCCAAGAATTTTTACAAAGGTTCTCGGTGCCCTTCTGTCTGTAATCAGAGAACAGGGTATTGTGGTATTTCCTTATTTGGACGATATCTTGGTACTTGCTCAGTCTTTACATTTAGCAGAATCTCATACGAATCGACTTGTGTTGTTTCTTCAAGATCATGGTTGGAGGATCAATTTACCAAAAAGTTCTTTGATTCCTCAGACAAGGGTAACCTTTCTGGGTTTCCAGATGGATTCAGTGTCCATGACTCTGTCTTTAACAGACAAGAGACGTCTAAAATTGATTGCAGCTTGTCGAAACCTTCAGTCACAATCATTCCCTTCGGTAGCCTTATGCATGGAAATTCTAGGTCTTATGACTGCTGCATCGGACGCGATCCCCTTTGCTCGTTTTCACATGCGACCTCTTCAGCTCTGTATGCTGAAGCAATGGTGCAAGGATTACACGAAGATATCTCAATTAATATCTTTAAAACCGATTGTTCGACACTCTCTAACATGGTGGACAGATCACCATCGTTTAATTCAGGGGGCTTCTTTTGTGCTTCCGACCTGGACTGTAATTTCAACAGATGCAAGTCTCACAGGTTGGGGAGCTGTGTGGGGATCTCTGACGGCACAAGGAGTTTGGGAATCTCAGGAGGTGAGATTACCGATCAATATTTTGGAACTCCGTGCAATTTTCAGAGCTCTTCAGTTTTGGCCTCTTCTGAAGAGAGAATCGTTCATTTGTTTTCAAACAGACAATGTCACAACTGTGGCATACATCAATCATCAAGGAGGGACTCACAGTCCTCTGGCTATGAAAGAAGTATCTCGAATTTTGGTTTGGGCGGAATCCAGCTCCTGTCTAATCTCTGCGGTTCATATCCCAGGTATAGACAATTGGGAAGCGGATTATCTCAGTCGCCAAACGTTGCATCCGGGCGAATGGTCTCTTCACCCAGAGGTATTTCTTCAGATTGTTCAAATGTGGGAACTTCCAGAAATAGATCTGATGGCGTCCCATCTAAACAAGAAACTTCCCAGGTATCTGTCCAGATCCCGGGATCCTCAGGCGGAGGCAGTGGATGCATTATCACTTCCTTGGAAGTATCATCCTGCCTATATCTTTCCGCCTCTAGTTCTTCTTCCAAGAGTAATCTCCAAGATTCTGAAGGAATGCTCGTTTGTTCTGCTGGTAGCTCCGGCATGGCCTCACAGGTTTTGGTATGCGGATCTTGTCCGGATGGCCTCTTGCCAACCGTGGACTCTTCCGTTAAGACCAGACCTTCTGTCACAAGGTCCTTTTTTCCATCAGGATCTGAAATCCTTAAATTTAAAGGTATGGAGATTGAACGCTTGATTCTTGGTCAAAGAGGTTTCTCTGACTCTGATTAATACTATGTTACAGGCTCGTAAATCTGTATCTCGAGAGATATATTATAGAGTCTGGAAGACTTATATTTCTTGGTGTCTTTCTCATCATTTTTCTTGGCATTCTTTTAGAATACCGAGAATTTTACAGTTTCTTCAGGATGGTTTAGATAAGGGTTTGTCCGCAAGTTCTTTGAAAGGACAAATCTCTGCTCTTTCTGTTCTTTTTCACAGAAAGATTGCTATTCTTCCTGATATTCATTGTTTTGTACAAGCTTTGGTTCGTATAAAACCTGTTATTAAGTCAATTTCTCCTCCTTGGAGTTTGAATTTGGTTTTGGGAGCTATTCAAGCTCCTCCGTTTGAACCTATGCATTCATTGGACATTAAATTACTTTCTTGGAAAGTTTTGTTCCTTTTGGCCATCTCTTCTGCCAGAAGAGTTTCTGAAATATCTGCTCTTTCTTGTGAGTCTCCTTTTCTGATTTTTCATCAGGATAAGGCGGTGTTGCGAACTTCTTTTGAATTTTTACCTAAAGTTGTGAATTCCAACAACATTAGTAGAGAAATTGTGGTTCCTTCATTATGTCCTAATCCTAAGAATTCTAAGGAGAAATCGTTGCATTCTTTGGATGTTGTTAGAGCTTTGAAATATTATGTTGAAGCTACGAAATCTTTCTGTAAGACTTCTAGTTTATTTGTTATCTTTTCCGGTTCTAGAAAAGGCCAGAAAGCTTCTGCCATTTCTTTGGCATCTTGGTTGAAATCTTTAATTCATCTTGCCTATGTTGAGTCGGGTAAAACTCCGCCTCAAAGAATTACAGCTCATTCTACTAGGTCAGTTTCTACTTCCTGGGCGTTTAGGAATGAAGCTTCGGTTGACCAGATTTGCAAAGCAGCAACTTGGTCCTCTTTGCATACTTTTACTAAATTCTACCATTTTGATGTATTTTCTTCTTCTGAAGCAGTTTTTGGTAGAAAAGTACTTCAGGCAGCGGTTTCAGTTTGAATCTTCTGCTTATGTTTTTCGTTAAACTTACGTCACTAGCTCATGGACTCTTGCTAATTACATGAAAGAAAACATAATTTATGTAAGAACTTACCTGATAAATTCATTTCTTTCATATTAGCAAGAGTCCATGAGGCCCGCCCTTTTTTTGTGGTGGTTATGATTTTTGTATAAAGCAGAATTATTCCAATTCCTTATTTTATATGCTTTCGCACTTTTTTATCACCCCACTTCTTTGCTATTCGTTAAACTGAATTGTGGGTGTGGTGAGGGGTGTATTTATAGGCATTTTGAGGTTTGGGAAACTTTGCCCCTCCTGGTAGGAATGTATATCCCATACGTCACTAGCTCATGGACTCTTGCTAATATGAAAGAAATGAATTTATCAGGTAAGTTCTTACATAAATTATGTTATTTTACCTATCTGAACCTTCAGTCTCTCTCACTCCCTTCAGTGGCTCTGTGAATTCAATTCTGATTCAATTTCACTAGATCTCTTCTGCTTTCTATGCTGCGTCAATGATGCAAAGTTTATATCCAGCCATCTCTAAAATATTAGATTCCAATACAAGCCTGTCTCTGACTTGGTGGCTGAATCATTAAGTTTTTTTATTCAGGAGGCTTCTTACTTTTTCTACCTGATCTGTAATTACCATAGATACAAATTTTCATGCTTGGAGAGCAGTTTGGGGGTCTCTGATAGCACAGGGTTTGGGATCCTCAAAGGTGCGGTTGCCTGTCATGCATGATACTCATGAGGAATAGTTGATACCTGGATCAGCTACCCAGCAGAGGTAGCATTGTGGTCTCAGCATTGCCAGGTTTAATCTGAACTGCTCTTTCTTTGAGTAACATCTGTGTGTAAGGAATGCAGTGGTCTTAAGACACCCCCCCCCCCCTTTTCTTGTACCATGCCTCGCCTTTCATAGAATGTTTGGAGAATCGTAAATTAAAATAAGGGCGGTGGTCTTGACAAGACAAAGGCAGACTGATATAATTGCATGTTACAGAAAACTTAGTCAGAACTAGTCTGGGACAAGAAGCAGTTAACATCTGAAAGAGTTCGCCACAAAATCTATTGGAATCTGGGTAATTAAATAGGTATTGTGTTTTATTTTGTGTCCCATTTTATTTTTGCATATATCTTATGTATGTTTTTTTTATTATAATTTGGCACTTGGTAACCTATATTTGACTTTTGTTAAACATATATAAAAGCTAATATTGTCTTCGGGCTCTAATATCTAAATTCACACTCTGAAGAGTCGAGGTTAAAGGCACGTTACCTAATTAATTGTGTGAGTTTTTGGGTTTCCAAGACACCCTTAATTCAAGATTCTTGGTGGTGGGAGCATAGATAACTGGGGTTGGTGTTGGCAGGATTTGGGGGTTAATTTGGTGTCCCTTTGGGTCCTTTGTAATAATTATATAAGTATTGTGTTTTATTTTATGTCCTATTTCCATCTTAATGGGAAGAGAGTCCATTGCTTCATTCATTACTTGTGGGAATTAAACCTGGCCACCAGGAGGAGGCAAAGATACCGCAGCAAAGGCTTAAATACCTCCCCCACTCCCCTCATTTCCCAGTCATTCTTTGCCTTCGTCACAGGAGGTTGGCAGAGAAGTGCCGGGAAGATTCAGAGTAGTCTCTTATGGAGGGTAGTACTCTTCGAAATGGAACTGGAGATTTAAGTAATCCTGTCAGCCTCTCAGTGAGAGCATGGATGAAAGTTAGAGTCCGGAGATGCAGGAAGAAGCCTAAAGGATCTACTTTTCGTCCCTTTTGCACGGACAAGGCCCAGCACCAGCAGCCCGCTGCAAAAGCGGACCAGTCAAAGGGAACATGGGAACCGGCTTATTCTTGGAAAAAGTCTAAGCAGAGCAAGAAGCCCGCCGAGACAAAATTGGCATGAAGGGGCGGCCCCCGACCGGTCTCTGGACCAAGTAGGGGCAGATTATCTCTCTTCTCAGAAGCTTTTTTGCAGGACGTTCAGGATCCTTAGCTTCTGGAAGTTGTCGCCCAGGGCTACAGGATAGGGTTTAGAGCTCATCCGCCCTGGGGCAGATTCCTCCTATCAAACCTGTCTTCAAGACCGGAAAAGAGAGAAGCCTTTCTAGAATGTGTAAGAGATCTATCCTCTCTAGGTGGCATCGTACCAGTACCCCAAGCATAAAGGGGTCTTAGGGTACTATTCAAATCTTTTTGTGGTTCCAAATAAGGGCACGTTCCGACCGATTCTGAACCTAAAGTGTTTGAACAGGTTTCTGAGTGTTCCATCGTTCAAAATGGAAACAATCAGATCTATTCTGCCCCTAGTTCAAGAGGGACAGTTCATGATAACCATAGACTTGAAGGACCCTTGCCTTCATGTGCTAATCCACAGGGACCACTTCAAGTTCCTTAGATTTGCGTTTCTGGACCAACACTTCTAGTTTGTGGCCCTTCCCTTTTGGTCTGGTGACGGCCCGAGAGACTTCACAAAGGTTCTTGGGGCCCTACTTGCGGTGGCCAGAGGCATTGCTGTGTCGCCTTATCTGGACGACATCCTAGTCCAGGCACGGCGCTCAGTCTCGCATTCGAGGGCTCTTCTTCTTTTACTCCAATCTCACAGTTGGAATATCAACTCAGGAAAGAGTTCCCCGATTCCCAGCAACAGGGTGGAGTTCCTGGGTACGATAATAGACTCTATGTCCATGAAAATATTTTTAACAGATCATCGACGCAGGAAGATTGCGTCCTCTTGTCTTGCCCTTCAGCCCTCCTCAAGCCCCTCGGTGGCTCAGTGTATGGAGGTGATTGGACTCATGGTTTTCTGCATAGACGTCATTCCATTCACCAGGTTCCATCTCCGATCTCTTCAATTGCGCATGTTGAGACAGTGGAACGGCGATTATTCAGATCTATCACTGCAGATATCTATGGATGCATAGACTCTGATCTCCCTCTTGTGGTGGTTCCTTCCGGAGCAGCTGTCCATGGGGACATCCTTCTTGAGACCGTCCTGGGAGATTGTGACTACGGACGCGAGTCTGGCAGGATGGGGAGCTGTTTGGGGTTCCGATAAATATTCTGGAACTCCGAGCAATCTACAATGCTCTCAAGGCATGGTCTCTTCTGGGGTCGTTCAGCTACATCAGATTCCAGACCGACAACATTACCTCGGTGGCTTACAGCGAGTCACATTCCAGGTGTGGACAACTGGGAAGCAGACTTTCTCAGCAGGCAATACTTTCATCCGGGGGAATGGTCTCTTCACCCCGAAGTGTTTGCAGAGATTTGTCTCAGGTGGGGAACACCGGAAATAAGGTCAAGGTATCTAGAATCCTTTCCTTCCTCCAAGATGGTCTGGAGAAGGGACTTGCCGCCAGTTCCTTATTGGGATTGATTTCGTCTATCCGTGTTGTTCCATATAAAACTTGCTGAGCTTCCTGATATTCAGTCTTTTGTTCAGGCTCTCTCACATCAGGCCTGTGTTAAGACATTCCGCTCCTCCTTGGAGTTTAAATCTGGTTTTAAAAGTTTTGCAGAGGACTCCGTTTGAGCCCATGCTCTCGGTTGACATTAAATTAATGTCTTGGAATGTTCTTTTTCTACTGGCTATTGCTTCAGCACGCTGAGTCTCTGAGATGGCGGCCTTGCAATGTGAGCCCCTTACCTAGTTTTTCATGCTGATATGGCTGTTCTTCGCACTGGGTTGGGTTTTCACCCTAAGATTCTCTCTAAAAGCAACATCAACCAGGAGATTGTGGTTCCTTCCTTGTGTCCTAATCCTCCTCCTTCGAAGGAACGGTTACTTCATAATTTGGATGTGGTTCGCGCTTTGAAGTTCTATCTTCAGGCTACGAAGGATTTCAGACACACTTCAGCATTGTTTGTTGTCTATTCGGGGAAGCGCAAAGGGCAGAATGCTTCTTCCACTTCCCAGTCTTTTTGACTGAGGAGCATGATTCGCCTGGCTTATGAGACAGCAGGACATACGCCTCCTAAGAGGATTGCGGCTCACTCAACTAGAGCTGTGGCTTCTTCTTGGGCCTTCAAGAATGAGGCCTCTATGGAGCATATTTGTAAAGCGGCTATCTGGTCCTCCTTACATAGTTTTTCAAAGTTTTAGAAGTTTGATGTGTTTTCTTCGGAGGAAGCAGCTTTTGGGAGAAAGGTTTTGCAGGCTGTGGTGCCCTCAGAATAGGGTCCACATCTCTTTTACCCTCCTGTTTTTTTTTATTCAGTGTCCTCCAGAGCTTGGGTATTTGTTTCCCACAAGTAATGAATGAAGCCGTGGACTCTCCTCATATTAAGATGGAAAACATAAATTATGCTTACCTAAAAATTTCATTTCCATCTGTATGAGGAGAGTCCATGGCCCCCGCCCGGTTCTCCATTGGGAGGACCTAAATTTCTTTTATTTTTCTTCTGGCACCATTTATACCCTGATATTTCTCATACTGTTCCTTGTTCCCTCGGCAGAATGACTGGGGGATGAGGGGAGTGGGGAAGGTATTTAAGCCTTTGGCTCGGGTGTCTTTGCCTCCTCCTGGTGGCCAGGTTCTGTATTCCCAAAAGTAATGAATGAAGCAGTGGACTCTCCTCATACAGTAATAAATTATGCTTACCTGATCATTTAATTTCCATTTTTCCCACCATGACTCGAACATTTGTCAGTGACAGCACAGGGGTATCTGCAATCTGATCCGTGGTAAGCCAAGCAGTGTACATATATCGGGGGTGCTCTTCTAGGAGCAGACATTAACACAATTCTTACCTAGTAGGTTGGTCGGGTTCTCTTTCGGTCCTCTTTTCTCCTGTTAAGTGTAGTCAGTCCACGGGTCATCCATTACTAATGGGATTATATCTCCTCCCTAACAGGAAGTGCAAGAGGATCACCCAAGCAGAGCTGCTATATAGCTCCTCCCCTCTACGTCATACCCAGTCATTCTCTTGCACCTAACTAATAGGACGTGTGAGAGGACTGTGGTTGTTAAACTTAGTTTTTATTTCTTCAATCAAAAGTTTATTTTAAACAGCACCGGAGTGTGTTGTTTCCTCTCAGGCAGCATTAGAAGAAGAATCTACCTGAGTTTGTGTATGATCTTAGCGGTCGTAACTAAGATCCACTTGCTGTTCTCGGCCATTCTGAGGAGTGAGGTAACTTCAGAACAGGGGATAGCAGGCAGGGTTCACCTGCAAGGAGGTATGTTGCAGTATATTATTTTCTAAGGAATGGAATTGACTGAGAAAATACTGCTAATACCGATGTAATGTAAGTGCAGCCTTAAATGCAGTAGTAGCGACTGGTATCAGGCTGATATGTATGTTTACACTGAGGTATTTCTGGGGAATGGAACTTCACTAAGAAAATACTGTATATATTTAAGTAATATTTGAGCCTCCACTGCAGTGAAAGCGACTAGCAGCAGGCTTATTAATAACATTTCATAATTTTATTTTTAAAACGTTTACTGGCATGTTAATCGTTTTTTTCTGAGGTACTTGGTGATAAAACTTTATGGGCATGATTTTTACCACATGGCTGTCGTTTGTTTCTGAATAAAATCAGTTTACTGAGCTTCCCCACTCTTGTAATATGAGTGGGAGGGGCCTATTTTAGCGCTTTATTGCGCAGTAAAAATTCAGTCACAGTCTTCCTATTTCTTCCTCCATGATCCAGGACGTCTCTACAGAGCCCAGGGGTCTCCAAAACTAGTTTTGAGGGAGGTAATCACTCAAAGCAGACCTGTGAGAGTGTGTTTTGACTGTGATAAAAACGTTAATATTAAATTGTTATCCGTTTTTGGGTACTAAGGGGTTAATCATCCATTTGCTGGTGGGTGCAATCCTTTGCTAACTTAATGCATTTACTGTGAAAATTTGGTTGCTATAACTATTTTGGTTCATTGTTATTTCAACTGTGACAGTTTTTTGTGCTTCTTAAAGGCACAGTAACGTTTTTTATATTGCTTGTAAATTTATTTGAAAAGTATTTTCCAAGCTTGCTAGTCTCATTGCTAATCTGTTTAAACATGTCTGACACAGAGGAATCTCTTTGTGCAATATGTTTAAAGGCCAATGTGGAGCCCAATAGAAATTTGTGTACTAATTGCATTGATGCTACTTTAAATAAAAGCCAATCTGTACATGTAAAGAAAATTTCACCAGACAACGAGGGGGAAGTTATGCCGACTAACTCTCCTCACGTGTCAGTACCTTCGCCTCCCGCTCAGGAGGTGCGTGATATTGTGGCGCCAAGTACATCAGGGCGGCCCATACAAATCACTTTGCAAGACATGGCTAATGTTATGACTGAAGTACTATCTAAATTGCCAGAATTTAGGGGTAAACGCGATCACTCTGGGGTAAGAACAGAGTGTGCTGATAATAATAGATCCATGTCTGATACTGCGTCACAATTTGCAGAACATGAGGACGGAGAGCTTCATTCTGTAGGTGACGGATCTGATCCAAGTAAACTGGATTCAGACATTTCAAATTTTAAATTTAAGCTTGAGAACCTCAGTGTATTACTAGGGGAGGTATTAGCGGCTCTGAATGATTGTAACACGGTTGCAATTCCAGAGAAAATATGTAGGCTGGATAAATATTTTGCGGTACCGGCGTGTACTGACGTTTTTCCTATACCTAAAAGGCTTACAGAAATTGTTACCAAGGAGTGGGATAGACCCGGTGTGCCTTTCACCCCCTCCTATATTTAGAAAAATGTTTCCAATAGACGCCACCACACGGGACTTATGGCAGACGGTCCCTAAGGTGGAGGGAGCAGTTTCTACTCTGGCTAAGCGCACCACTATCCCGGTGGAGGATAGCTGTGCTTTTTCAGATCCAATGGATAAAAAGTTAGAGGGTTACCTTAAGAAAATGTTTGTTCAGCAAGGTTTTATATTACAACCCCTTGCATGCATTGCGCCTGTCACGGCTGCGGCGGCATTCTGGTTTGAGTCTCTGGAAGAGACCCTTAGCTCAGCTCCATTGGATGAGATTATAGACAAGCTTAAAGTCCTTAAGCTAGCTAATTCATTTATTTCTGATGCCGTAGTACACTTAACTAAACTTACGGCTAAGAACTCCGGATTCGCCATTCAAGCGCGTAGAGCGCTGTGGCTTAAATCCTGGTCAGCCGATGTGACTTCTAAATCTAAATTGCTTAACATCCCTTTCAAAGGGCAGACATTATTCGGGCCCGGTTTGAAAGAAATTATCGCTGACATTACTGGAGGTAAGGGCCATGCCCTGCCTCAAGACAGGGCCAAACCAAGGGCTAAACAGTCTAATTTTCGTGCCTTTCGTAACTTCAAGGCAGGAGCAGCATCAACTTCCTCCGCTCCAAGACAGGAAGGAACTGTTGCTCGCTACAGACAGGGCTGGAAACCTAACCAGTCCTGGAACAAGGGCAAGCAGGCCAGAAAACCTGCTGCTGCCCCTAAGACAGCATGAAGTGAGGGCCCCCTATCCGGAAACGGATCTAGTGGGGGGCAGACTTTCTCTCTTCGCCCAGGCTTGGGCAAGAGATGTCCAGGATCCCTGGGCGTTAGAGATCATATCTCAGGGATATCTTCTGGACTTCAAAGCTTCTCCTCCAAAAGGGAGATTTCATCTTTCAAGGTTGTCAGCAAACCAGATAAAGAAAGAGGCGTTTCGCTGTGTACAAGACCTTTTACTTATGGGAGTGATCCACCCAGTTCCGCGGTCGGAACACGGACAAGGGTTTTACTCAAATCTGTTTGTGGTTCCCAAAAAAGAGGGAACCTTCAGACCAATCTTGGACTTAAAGATCCTAAACAAATTCCTAAGAGTTCCATCGTTCAAAATGGAAACTATTCGGACCATCTTACCTATGATCCAAAAGGGTCAGTACATGACCACAGTGGATTTAAAGGATGCCTACCTTCACATACCGATTCACAAGGATCATTACCGGTATCTAAGGTTTGCCTTCCTAAACAGGCATTACCAGTTTGTAGCTCTTCCCTTCGGGTTAGCTACAGCGCCAAGAATCTTTACAAAGGTTCTGGGCTCTCTTCTGGCGGTACTAAGACCGCGAGGAATAGCGGTAGCTCCGTACCTAGACGACATTCTGATACAAGCGTCAAGTTTCCAAACTGCCAAGTCTCATACAGAGTTAGTTCTGGCATTTCTAAGGTCGCATTGGTGGAAGGTGAACGTAGAAGAGAGTTCTCTATTGCCACTCACAAGAGTTCCCTTCTTGGGGACTCTTATAGATTCTGTAGAAATGAAAATTTACCTGACAGAGGACAGGTTAACAAAACTTCTAAATGCTTGCCGTGTCCTTCATTCCATTCAACACCCGTCAGTGGCTCAATGCATGGAGGTAATCGGCTTAATGGTAGCGGCAATGGACATAGTACCTTTTGCTCGCCTGCATCTCAGACCGCTGCAATTGTGCATGCTAAGTCAGTGGAATGGGGATTACTCAGATTTGTCCCCTATGCTAAATCTGGATCAAGAGACCAGAGATTCTCTTCTATGGTGGCTTTCTCAGCCACATCTGTCCAGGGGGATGCCCTTCAGCAGGCCAGATTGGTCGATTGTAACAACAGACGCCAGCCTGCTAGGTTGGGGCGCTGTCTGGAATTCCCTGAAGGCTCAGGGATCATGGACTCAGGAGGAGAGACTCCTTCCAATAAACATTCTGGAATTAAGAGCAGTTTTCAATGCCCTTCTGGCTTGGCCTCAGTTATCAACTCTGAGGTTCATCAGGTTTCAGTCAGACAACATCACGACTGTGGCTTACATCAACCATCAGGGAGGGACAAGGAGTTCCCTAGCGATGATGGAAGTCTCAAAGATAATTCACTGGGCAGAGTCTCACTCTTGCCACCTGTCAGCGATCCACATCCCAGGCGTGGAGAACTGGGAGGCGGATTTCCTAAGTCGCCAGACTTTTCATCCGGGGGAGTGGGAACTTCATCCGGAAGTGTTTGCCCAACTGCTTCAGCATTGGGGCAAACCAGATCTGGATCTCATGGCGTCTCGCCAGAACGCCAAGCTTCCTTGTTACGGATCCAGGTCCAGGGACCCGGGAGCGGTACTGATAGATGCTCTGACAGCACCTTGGGTTTTCAACATGGCTTATGTGTTTCCACCCTTCCCGATGCTTCCTCGATTGATTGCCAGGATCAAACAGGAGAGAGCATCGATGATTCTAATAGCGCCTGCATGGCCACGCAGGACCTGATATGCAGATCTAGTGGACATGTCGTCCTGTCCACCTTGGTCTCTGCCTCTGAGACAGGACCTTCTGATTCAGGGTCCTTTCAAACATCCAAATCTAATTTCTCTGAGGCTGACTGCATGGAGATTGAACGCTTGATTCTATCAAAGCGGGGATTCTCGGAGTCAGTGATTGATACCTTAATACAGGCTAGGAAACCTATTACCAGGAAGATTTACCATAAAATATGGCGTAAATACTTATATTGGTGCGAATCCAAGAGTTACTCATGGAGTAAGGTTAGGATTCCTAGGATATTGTCTTTTCTACAAGAAGGTTTAGAAAAGGGTTTATCTGCTAGTTCGTTAAAGGGACAGATCTCAGCTCTGTCTATCCTTTTACACAAACGTCTGTCAGAAGTTCCAGACGTTCAGGCTTTTTGTCAGGCTTTGGCTAGGATTAAGCCTGTGTTTAAGACTGTTGCTCCGCCGTGGAGCTTAAACTTAGTTCTTATCGTTCTGCAAGGTGTTCCGTTTGAACCCCTTCATTCCGTTGATATCAAGCTGTTATCTTGGAAAGTTCTGTTTTTAATGGCTATTTCCTCGGCTCGAAGAGTCTCTGAGTTATCGGCCTTACATTGTGATTCTCCTTATCTGATTTTTCATTCAGACAAGGTAGTTCTGCGTACTAACCCTGGGTTCTTACCTAAGGTAGTCACTAACAGGAATATCAATCAAGAGATTTTTGTTCCATCATTGTGCCCTAACCCTTCTTCAAAGAAGGAACGACTTCTGCACAATCTGGACGTCGTCCGTGCCCTGAAATTTTATTTGTAGGCAACTAAGGATTTTCGTCAAACTTCTTCCCTGTTTGTCGTTTATTCTGGACAGAGGAGAGGTCAAAAAGCTTCGGCGACCTCTCTCTCTTTTTGGCTTCGTAGCATAATACGTTTAGCATATGAGACTGCTGGACAGCAGCCTCCTGAAAGGATTACAGCTCATTCTACTAGAGTTCTGGCTTCCACTTGGGCCTTTAAGAATGAGGCCTCTGTTGAACAGATTTGCAAGGCTTCAACTTGGTCTTCACTTCATACTTTTTTAAAATTTTACAAATTTGACACTTTTTTGCTTCTTCGGAGGCTGTTTTGGGGAGAAAGGTTCTACAGGCAGTGGTTCCTTCCGTGTAAAGATCCTGCCGTTCCCTCCCGTCATCCGTGTACTTTTAGCTTTGGTATTGGTATCCCATAAGTAATAGATGACCCGTGGACTGACTACACTTAACAGGAGAAAACATAATTTATGCTTACCTGATAAATTCCTTTCTCCTGTAGTGTAGTCAGTCCACGGCCCGCCCTGTTGTTTACGGCAGGTCTAAAAAAATTTAACTTAAACTCCAGTCACCACTGCACCCTATAGTTTCTCGTTTGGTTTCGGTCGAATGACTGGGTATGACGTAGAGGGGAGGAGCTATATAGCAGCTCTGCTTGGGTGATCCTCTTGCACTTCCTGTTAGGGAGGAGATATAATCCCATAAGTAATGGATGACCCGTGGACTGACTACACTACAGGAGAAAGGAATTTATCAGGTAAGCATAAATTATGGGGGTTTTTTTTCATAGGATTTTCCTTTATTAGGTACAGTCAGCCTGGGTATGTTGTTTGCCCTGGTACTAGGGGACAAATACAAAGAGAGAATGTCTGCCAGGAACGAACAGCTCAGTGGCTTGTTCTATGGCCCAGTTACCACCTGGTTGTAGCTTCTTTTTGCCCAATGGTACTTTTCACACAGGAAAACTTTCCTGAAGTATATCAGTTTGATTCCGCCTAACCCTCAGTCTAGCCCCGAAATACCAGTCACTTCTCCTCTGAACAAGGGAAACTGCAACCCCAGACCATCGTTCCGGCCTCCTTTTGGCCTTGTCAGTGAGGTGCAGCCGTATGCCTCTAAGCACACTGATGCTGGGGGGACTGGGGACTGTGTGAAGGGGTAACATTAGTTGTTTGTTGCACTTAACAGACAAAACTCTTTTCTCAGTTTAGCAGGTTCTACGGTCACATGGTAGTGAGTGGTTTACCAGACAAGGGCAAGATGGTGGTAGAAACTTGTTTTTTTCTTTCTTCCTTAGTGAAGGAATGCCGCTAAAGCTTAGGTGCAGACCCCGCCCCTTCCGGTATGGCCGCAGTAGAAGTAGTTTGCGGCATTTCAGCTAGTGAATTAGCGCTTTATGCCTTGCATTGCTTTTGGGCTTAAGGATGGGGGTAAGTTGCTCGAACAGAGTTTAGGTCATTAGTAGTTTCCTAAAGGTGAGAGTCCCAAGACCTGCCCTTTTTTTCACCATAACAGTTGGCGGCAGTACCAGTTAGCCCTTCTTTTATCCTACTTTTCCTTTCCTACTACTTCTCCTTTCTCTTGGCCACATGTATTACAAAGGAATTGGGAAAAAGTGGGAGGATTAAAGCTCTGTGTGTGAGGGGTTTTGCCGCCTCTTGTAGGACTGGACTTTAAATCCTCATGGGATGTCTCATGGACTCTCACTATCATGAAAGAAATTTATATTTTATTTTATATTATAATTTATCAGGTAATCATATTTTATATATATTTATTGCAATAATATTGACATTTCTCTTCATTAAAGATATTGTTACCTTTCAGGTTTTTTATGTGTTTCAAATAAATTTATAAATCAGTTAAACAAATGGTCTGTTAAACAATATTAACTCTTTAATTCTAAATCTAAAATAAGAATTATTTATATATAAATCTTTTTTAAATCATAGGTCCACTACCTGATGGGTGGGAGCAAGCGTTGACTTCTGAAGGGGAGATATACTACATAAATCATAAGAACAAGTCCACGTCTTGGCTAGACCCACGATTAGACCCACGTTTTGGTAAGGGTTCTTCAAAGTGTTTTAAATCCCTTATGTAACATGACATGATTTATTTTAAATGCTTTGTATTTTAAAAGCTAAAAAATTCAGTGACGTGCATTATATCTAGATAAAGTAGTTATCCTAGCTCAAGGGACATTTAAGGGACAATGTAGTCAGAAAATATTTGGGAAAATTACTTTAAAATAGGATTTAGCCGTATGTATAATTTTTGCAGCTAAAATTGATGCTCATTGCACATACATTACTTTGTTGTGGAAATAACCCTGTGTAGGATTGATAATCAACTGGTGCAGGGACAGCAAGAAACCATAATTTCCTCCAATGGATGGGTAATAGTGCACAAGATAATCACATATGGGCTATTTATTCCCTGGCCACCAGGAAGCGGCAAACCATCCCCATACTACAGAGTTTTAAGCGTCCCTTCTAACTCCTCCCACACCTTATTTGTCTCCTTAGAAGTAAGGTGATTTATCATGTCGTCTTTAGGGATTCTCTAACTGATCTGAGACCCATTTTCCACCTCAAAGTGCCTACAAATGACAGAGGGAAAGATGCGTTTCAGCCAGGCTGTGAAAATCTTCTCCCCGTGTAGAGATGTCGCAGGCCTTTCAAGTAAAATGCAGATTTGCCATTCTCCTGGCCAAGTGTTCTATTCCTTGTTAGATCCTTGACACTTAGCGTGCACTGCTTCAGATACGCCATTCTACTGGATGTAGTCTCCTGCAACTATGTTAAATCGAGTAGAAGAAGGTGCTGAGTAGTACATACCACCTTCCACGGCCCATCGGCGAGCCAGCCTATAAATTTAGAAACCAGAAGCTTTTGCTCATCCCTAATAAACTAAGATATCTATCTATAAATATATATATATATATATATATATATATATATATATTTCTCCTGTTAAGTGTAGTCAGTCCACGGGTCATCCATTACTTATGGGATTATATCTCCTCCCTAACAGGAAGTGCAAGAGGATCACCCAAGCAGAGCTGCTATATAGCTCCTCCCCTCTACGTCATACCCAGTCATTCTCTTGCACCTAACTAATAGATAGGACGTGTGAGAGGACTGTGGTTGTTAAACTTAGTTTTTATTTCTTCAATCAAAAGTTTGTTATTTTAAACAGCACCGGAGTGTGTTGTTCTTTCTCAGGCAGCATTAGAAGAAGAATCTACCTGAGTTTGTGTATGATCTTAGCGGTCGTAACTAAGATCCATTTGCTGTTCTCGGCCATTCTGAGGAGTGAGGTAACTTCAGAACAGGGGACAGCGGGCAGGGTTCACCTGCAAGGAGGTATGTTGCAGTATATTATTTTCTAAGGAGTGGAATTGACTGAGAAAATACTGCTGATACCGATGTAATGTAAGTGCAGCCTTAAATGCAGTAGTAGTGACTGGTATCAGGCTGATATGTATGTATGTTTACACTGAGGTATTTCTAGGGAATGGAACTTCACTAAGAAAATACTGTATACATTTAACTTATATTTGAGCCTCCACTGCAGTGAAAGCGACTAGCAGCAGGCTTATTAATAACATTTCATAATTTTATATTTAAACGTTTACTGGCATGTTAATCGTTTTTCTCTGAGGTACTTGGTGATAAAACTTTATGGGCATTATTTTTCCACATGGCTGTCGTTTGTTTATGAATAAAATCAGTTTACTGAGCTTCCCCACTGTTGTATTATGAGTGGGAGGGGCCTATTTTGGCGCTTTATTGCGCAGTAAAAATTCAGTCAGTCTTCCTATTTCTTCCTCCATGATCCAGGACGTCTCTACAGAGCCCAGGGGTCTCCAAAACTAGTTTTGAGGGAGGTAATCACTCACAGCAGACCTGTGAGACTGTGTTTTGACTGTGATAAAAACGCTTATATTAAATTTTTATCCGTTTTTGGGTACTAAGGGGTTAATCATCCATTTGCTGGTGGGTGCAATCCTTTGCTAACTTAATGCATTTACTGTGAAAATTTGGTTGCTATAACTATTTTGGTTCATTGTTATTTCAACTGTGACAGTTTTTTGTGCTTCTTAAAGGCACAGTAACGTTTTTTATATTGCTTGTAAATTTATTTGAAAAGTATTTTCCAAGCTTGCTAGTCTAATTGCTAGTTTGTTTAAACATGTCTGACACAGAGGAATCTCTTTGTGCAATATGTTTAAAGGCCAATGTGGAGCCCAATAGAAATTTGTGTACTAATTGCATTGATGCTACTTTAAATAAAAGCCAATCTGTACATGTAAAGAAAATTTCACCAGACAACGAGGGGGAAGTTATGCCGACTAACTCTCCTCACGTGTCAGTACCTTCGTCTCCCGCTTAGGAGGTGCGTGATATTGTGGCGCCAAGTACATCAGGACGGCCCATACAAATCACTTTGCAAGACATGGCTAATGTTATGACTGAAGTATTATCTAAATTGCCAGAATTTAGGGGTAAACGCGACAACTCTGGGGTGAGAACAGAGTGCGCTGATAATAATAGAGCCATGTCTGATACTGCGTCACAATTTGCAGAACATGAGGACGGAGAGCTTCATTCTGTGGGTGACGGATCTGATCCAAGTAAACTGGATTCAGACATTTCAAATTTTAAATTTAAGCTTTATAACCTCCGTGTTTTACTAGGGGAGGTTTTAGCGGCTCTGAATGATTGTAACACGGTTGCAATTCCAGAGAAATTATGTAGGCTGGATAGATACTATGCGGTAACGGTGTGTACTGATGTATTTCCTATACCTTAGAGGCTTACAGAAATTATTAACAAGGAGTGGGATAGACCCGGTGTGCCTTTTTCACCCCCTCCTATATTTAGAAAAATGTTTCCAATAGACGCCACCACACGGGACTTATGGCAGACGGTCCCTAAGGTGGAGGGAGCAGTTTCTACTCTGGCTAAGCACACCACTATTCCGGTGGAGGATAGCTGTGCTTTTTCAGATCCAATGGATAAAAAGTTAGAGGGTTACCTTAAGAAAATGTTTGTTCAACAAGGTTTTATATTACAACCCCTTGCATGCATTGCGCCTGTCACGGCTGCGGCGGCATTCTGGTTTGAGTCTCTGGAAGAGACCATTAGCTCAGCTCCATTGGATGAGATTATAGACAAGCTTAAAGTCCTTAAGCTAGCCAATTCATTTATTTCTGATGCCGTAGTACATTTAACTAAGCTTACGGCTACGAACTCCGGATTCGCCATTCAAGCGCGTATAGCGCTGTGGCTTAAATCCTGGTCAGCTGATGTGACTTCTAAATCTAAATTGCTTAACATACCTTTCAAAGGGCAGACATTATTCGGGCCCGGTTTGAAAGAAATTATCGCTGACATTACTGGAGGTAAGGGCCATGCCCTGCCTCAAGACAGGGCCAAACCAAGGGCTAAACAGTCTAATTTTCGTGCCTTTCGTAACTTCAAGGCAGGAGCAGCATCAACTTCCTCCGCTCCAAAACAGGAAGGAACTGTTGCTCGCTACAGACAGGGCTGGAAACCTAACCAGTCCTGGAACAAGGGCAAGCAGGCCAGAAAGCCTGCTGCTGCCCCTAAGACAGCATGAAGTGAGGGCCCCCGATCCGGAAACGGATCTAGTGGGGGGCAGACTTTCTCTCTTCGCCCAGGCTTGGGCAAGAGATGTCCAGGATCCCTGGGCGTTAGAGATCATATCTCAGGGATATCTTTTGGACTTCAAAGCTTCTCCTCCAAAAGGGAGATTTCATCTTTCAAGGTTGTCAGCAAACCAGATAAAGAAAGAGGCGTTTCTACACTGTGTACAAGACCTTTTACTAATGGGAGTGATCCACCCAGTTCCGCGGTCGGAACACGGACAAGGGTTTTACTCAAATCTGTTTGTGGTTCCCAAAAAAGAGGGAACCTTCAGACCAATTTTGGACTTAAAGATCCTAAACAAATTCCTAAGAGTTCCATCGTTCAAAATGGAAACTATTCGGACAATCTTACCTATGATCCAAAAGGGTCAGTACATGACCACAGTGGATTTAAAGGATGCCTACCTTCACATACCGATTCACAAGGATCATTATCGGTACCTAAGGTTTGCCTTCCTAAACAGGCATTACCAGTTTGTAGCTCTTCCCTTCGGGTTAGCTACGGCCCCAAGAATCTTTACAAAGGTTCTGGGCTCTCTTCTGGCGGTACTAAGACCGCGAGGAATATCGGTAGCTCCGTACCTAGACGACATTCTGATACAAGCGTCAAGTTTCAAAACTGCCAAGTCTCATACAGAGTTAGTTCTGGCATTTCTAAGGTCGCATGGGTGGAAGGTGAACGTAGAAAAGAGTTCTCTATTGCCACTCACAAGAGTTCCCTTCTTGGGGACTCTTATAGATTCTGTAGAAATGAAAATTTACCTGACAGAGGACAGGTTAACAAAACTTCTAAATGCTTGCCGTGTCCTTCATTCCATTCAACACCCGTCAGTGGCTCAATGCATGGAGGTAATCGGCTTAATGGTAGCGGCAATGGACATAGTACCTTTTGCACGCATGCATCTCAGACCACTGCAATTGTGCATGCTGAGTCAGTGGAATGGGGATTACTCAGATTTGTTCCCTATGCTGAATCTGGATCAAGAGACCAGAGATTCTCTTCTATGGTGGCTTTCTCGGCCACATCTGTCCAGGGGGATGCCCTTCAGCAGGCCAGATTGGACGATTGTAACAACAGACGCCAGCCTGCTAGGTTGGGGCGCTGTCTGGAATTCCCTGAAGGCTCAGGGATCATGGACTCAGGAGGAGAGACTCCTTCCAATAAACATTCTGGAATTAAGAGCAGTTTTCAATGCCCTTCTGGCTTGGCCTCAGTTAGCAACTCTGAGGTTCATCAGGTTTCAGTCGGACAACATCACGACTGTGGCTTACATCAACCATCAGGGAGGGACAAGGAGTTCCCTAGCGATGATGGAAGTCTCAAAGATAATTCGCTGGGCAGAGTCTCACTCTTGCCACCTGTCAGCGATCCACATCCCAGGCGTGGAGAACTGGGAGGCGGATTTCCTAAGTCGTCAGACTTTTCATCCGGGGGAGTGGGAACTTCATCCGGAGGTATTTGCCCAACTGCTTCGGCGTTGGGGCAAACCAGATCTGGATCTCATGGCGTCTCGCCAGAACGCCAAGCTTCCTTGTTACGGATCCAGGTCCAGGGACCCGGGAGCGGTACTGATAGATGCTCTGACAGCACCTTGGGTCTTCAACATGGCTTATGTGTTTCCACCCTTCCTGATCCTTCCTCGATTGATTGCCAGGATCAAACAGGAGAGAGCATCGGTGATTCTAATAGCGCCTGCGTGGCCACGCAGGACCTGGTATGCAGATCTAGTGGACATGTCGTCCTGTCCACCATGGTCTCTGCCTCTGAGACAGGACCTTCTGATTCAGGGTCCTTTCAAACATCGAAATCTAAATTCTCTGAGGCTGACTGCATGGAGATTGAACGCTTGATTCTATCAAAGCGTGGATTCTCGGAGTCAGTGATTGATACCTTAATACAGGCTAGGAAACCTGTTACCAGGAAAATTTACCATAAAATATGGCGTTAATACTTGCATTGGTGCGAATCCAAGAGTTACTCATGGAGTAAGGTTAGGATTCCTAGGATATTGTCTTTTCTACAAGAAGGTTTAGAAAAGGGTTTATCTGCTAGTTCGTTAAAGGGACAGATCTCAGCTCTGTCCATCCTTTTACACAAACGTCTGTCAGAAGTTCCAGACGTTCCGGCTTTTTGTCAGGCTTTGGCCAGGATTAAGCCTGTGTTTAAAACTGTTGCTCCGCCGTGGAGCTTAAACTTAGTTCTTAACGTTTTACAGGGTGTTCCGTTTGAACCCCTTCATTCCATTGATATCAAGCTGTTATCTTGGAAAGTTCTGTTTTTAATGGCTATTTCCTCGGCTCGAAGAGTCTGAGTTATCGGCCTTACATTGTGATTCTCCTTATCTGATTTTTCATTCAGACAAGGTAGTTCTGCGTACTAAACCTGGGTTCTTACCTAAGGTAGTCACTAACAGGAATATCAATCAAGAGATTGTTGTTCCATCATTGTGTCCTAACCCTTCTTCAAAGAAGGAACGACTTCTGCACAATCTGGACGTCGTCCGTTCCCTGAAATTTTATTTGCAGGCAACTAAAGATTTTCGCCAAACTTCTTCCCTGTTTGTCGTTTATTCTGGACAGAGGAGAGGTCAAAAAGCTTCGGCTACTTCTCTCTCTTTCTGGCTTAGTAGCATAATACGTTTAGCCTATGAGACTGCTGAACAGCAGCCTCCTGAAAGAATTACAGCTCATTCTACTAGAGCTGTGGCTTCCACTTGGGCCTTTAAAAATGAGGCCTCTGTTGAACAGATTTGCAAGGCTGCAACTTGGTCTTCACTTCACACCTTTTCGAAATTTTACAAATTTGACACTTTTGCTTCTTCGGAGGCTGTTTTTGGGAGAAAGGTTCTTCAGGCAGTGGTTCCTTCCGTGTAAAGATCCTGCCTGTCCCTCCCGTCATCCGTGTACTTTTAGCTTTGGTATTGGTATCCCATAAGTAATGGATTACCCGTGGACTGACTACACTTAACAGGAGAAAACATAATTTATGCTTACCTGATAAATTCCTTTCTCCTGTAGTGTAGTCAGTCCACGGCCCGCCCTGTTTTTACGGCAGGTCTAAATTTTAAATTAAACTCCAGTCACCACTGCACCCTATAGTTTCTCCTTTCTCGTTGGTATCGGTCGAATGACTGGGTATGACGTAGAGGGGAGGAGCTATATAGCAGCTCTGCTTGGGTGATCCTCTTGCACTTCCTGTTAGGGAGGAGATATAATCCCATAAGTAATGGATGACCCGTGGACTGACTACACTACAGGAGAAAGGAATTTATCAGGTAAGCATAAATTATGTTACATACATATACATATCTCTCTCTCTCTCTCTCTCTCTCTCTCTCTCTCTCTCTATATATATATATATATATATATATATATATATATATATAATCACAACCACATTATATAATAATGTACCATAAACAGATTTGTATTTTACAGCTGTTTAGAAAGGATGGCTGTTTGTAGCCAGTGGGGGGAAGTAGGAACGCCCATTGGTACTTAAACCAGTAAGAGAGCGCCTAATTTTAAGGAAGCAGTGGCTCCCTGGCACCTAGATTTGTTGAGCCAATGTTTTCTGATGCATTTTTATCTGTGTCATAGTGACTTTGAGGATTGCTGTAGTCCGTTTCTCTGTACCTTATTGTACGGTGTTTGTTAATCTTCTCTCCAATTCTACTTTTCTATCATGGGCTTAAGGGGTACAGCTTTAGGTCCTGTACACTTAGCTGAGGAAATTGAGTTCATATCTAAGTGGATAGCTCCTCAAATGAGGGCTCATTGTCTGATTCTATGGACCCCCCACTGTGTGCTGCAAGGGAAGATGTGTCCTTTAAGTAAAGCTGGAGCATATCCATACTTTAAGGGGCATACTGTATGTCACAAAGGATCCCACACCTCCTAAGGCTTCTGCTTTATGTGCTTGATACATTTTTCACAATGCACCAAAACAACCCACCTAGTTCATATATCTTATCAATTGGGGATTTGGTCAGTAAGGAATAAAACAAATTGGGCACTCCCTTCATTCCTTTGACTAAATTCAAAGCCATCTGATGATATCCAGGCCCACATCAAATTAATCTACCAGTTTGTAGCTCTGCTCTTTGATCTGGCCATGGCTCCAAGAGTGTTTATGAAAGTAGTATGAGTACTATGATGACAGTTTGGCTGCAAGGCATTGTATCGGTAGCTTTAAAACACACAGGTGGTGGTGTTGCATCTACTACGCACCCATGGGTGGTGCATACATTTTCCCAGAAGCTCTGGTTCCTCAGATTCATTTGTCCTTTCTGTGATTCATTTTAGAATTGGGTTATATGAGATGATCTCTTACAGAATAGTACACGTTCAAACTGCAACAGACATGTGCTTGCCTTACAGTTAAAGGGACATGAAACCCACATTTTTTCTTTCATGATTTAGAAAGAGAATGCAATTTTAAACCTCATTCTAATTTACTTCTATTATCTAATTTGTTTTATTCTCTTGATATTCTATGCTGCAGAGCATATCTAGATATGCTCAGTAGCTGCTGATTGGTTGCTGCACATAGAAGCCTCGTGTGATTGGCTCAACCATGTGCATTGCTTTTTCTTCAAATAAGGATATCTAAAAAATTAAGCAAAATAAATAATACAAGTAAATTGTAATGTTGTTTAAATTTGTATGTTCTATCTGAATCATGAAAGAAAGATTTTGGGTTTAGTGGCCCTTTAACTCCTCTTCCTACTGTAGTTCAGTGCATTGATGTGATAGAGCTAATGATTGTTGCCCTGGATACGGTTCCATTTGCCAGGTTTCACCTGAGACATCTTCATCAGTCACTGTTCTGTAAATGTAACAAGATACACAGGGACTTGTCTAAGTAGATCGCCCTAGATCAGAAAACAGTCCTGTCATGCAAATGCACAATTTTTTCAACTAGCTTTTGAAGGGTTAATGCAGAAAACTTGGGACTACAGAGGTAACCAAATGTTTTAACTTTGATCATCTTATTTCACAGAAATCTAGCTGCTTCAAAGTGAGTACTTTGGTCTCTGTGTCTCCATATATCCACAGTCAAATTGTTTATAGCTTTGAACCTAGTATGCGGGAGACATGAGGTGTAATGAGCAACTCTAGCCTATGAGCAGTTGCTACATAACCTGCAATATTAAATACTAATATAGCATTTTGCAGAACACAGTATAGCTATCCATAAAC
This sequence comes from Bombina bombina, assembly GCF_027579735.1. Taxonomy (NCBI): domain Eukaryota; kingdom Metazoa; phylum Chordata; class Amphibia; order Anura; family Bombinatoridae; genus Bombina; species Bombina bombina. The sequence continues at coordinate 1,166,360,543 of NC_069501.1, read as the reverse complement.
ACATATTTTTAGGGCTTGGAAAGTCAGTTAACCAATGAGCCCAAATATGCCTAGGCGAGGGGAGGGGGCACAGTGCTACATGGAAGATTCCAGCCAGTTTAACGGGGGGTTGTATGAGGTTGTCTACGGATTGCTAATTTTGTCATAAAAAAAAATATTAAAACCTAGTATTTCATGTAGTGGTTACTATGGTCTGTTTCCCTAAGGCTAATATTTAAAATTCAAGAGGCAACCTAGGTCGGTGTGAAATACTGTAAGCTGGTCAGTTTCCAACTACCCCCTGTGACCTGGTCTGGGTATAAAATAGTGCTATTAGTCAAAATTCGACTTTACAGAGAAAAGGAACACCAGAAGGATTTGTGAATTCCCACAGTCAACATTTTACTTTGTAAGATTAGGATTTCTGTGTTTAGTAATATTTTTTTGTATAATAGTTGTTTGCAATTGTGTGTGTCAATTGTCTGGTTTAATTATGTCTTTTTATATACCATATAATGTATTTTATTTCTCTTGTAAGGTGTATCCAGTCCACGGATCATCCATTACTTGTGGGATATTCTCATTCCCAACAGGAAGTTGCAAGAGGGCACCCACAGCAGAGCTGTTGTATAGCTCCTCCCCTAACTGCCATATCCAGTCATTCTCTTGCAACTCTCAACACGCATGGAGGTGGTAGGAGAGAGTGGTGAAAAATAGTTAGTTTATTTTCTTCAATCAAAAGTTTGTTATTTTTAAATGGTACCGGAGTTGTACTATTTTATCTCAGGCAGAAATAGAAGAAGAATCTTAGCAGGTTGTAACTAAGATCCATTGCTGTTCTCACATATGTCTGAGGAGAGAGATAACTTCAGCGGGAGAATGGCGTGCAGTTTACTCTGCTATGAGGTATGTGCAGTTACAATTTTTTCTAGAATTGGAAATGCTAGAAAATGCTGCTGATACCGGATTAATGTAAGTTAAGCCTGAATACAGTGAATTAATAACGACTGGTATCATGCTTACTCTCAGGGGTAATACCCTTATAAAAATGCAATATAAAACTTTGGCTGGCATGTTTAATCGTTTTTATATATGCTTTGGTGATAAAACTTTATTGGGGCCTAGTTTTTTCCACATGGCTGGCTTTATTTTTGCCTAGAAACAGTTTCCTGAGGCTTTCCACTGTTGTAGTATAAAAGTTACAGTTGGTGCAGTTAAAATTACAAACTGTGACATCCAGCTTCCCTCAGGAGTCCCCTGTATGCTATAGGACATCTCTAAAGGGCTCAAAGGCTTTCCAAAGTTGTTTATTAGGGAAGGTAGGACCACAGCAGGCTGTGGCAGTTTGTTGTGTCTGTTAAAAAACGTTTTTTTGATCCGTTTTTGAATTAAGGGGTTAATCATCCATTTGCAAGTGGGTGCAATGCTCTGTTAACTTATTACATACACTGTAAAAATTTCGTTTTATTTACTGCCTTTTTTCACTGTTTTTCAAATTTTGACAAAATTTGTTTCTCTTATAGGCACAGTACCGTTTTTTTATATTTGCTTGTTAACTTGATTTAAACTGTTTTCCAAGCTTGCTAGTCTCATTGCTAGTCTGTACAAACATGTCTGACATAGAGGAAACTCCTTGTTCATTATATTTAAAGCCATGGTGGAACCCCCTCTTAGAATGTTTACCAAATGTACTGATTTCACTTTAAGCAATAAAGATCATATTCTGTCTTTAAAATTTTTTATCACCAGAGGAATCTGACGAGGGGGAAGTTATGCCGACTAAGTCTCCCCACGTGTCAGATCCTTTGACTCCCGTTTAAGGGACTCACGCTCAAATGGCGCCAAGTACATCTAGGGCGCCCATAGCGATTACTTTACAAGACATGGCGGCAGTCATGGATAATACACTGTCAGCGGTATTAGCCAGACTACCTGAATTTAGAGGTAAGCGAGATAGCTCTGGGGTTAAACGAAATGCAGAGCATACTGACGCTTTAAGAACCATGTCTGATACTGCCTCACAATATGCAGAAGCTAAGGAAGGAGAGCTTCAGTCTGTGGGTGATGTTTCTGACTCAGGAAAGATGATGCAACCTGATTCTGATATTTCTACATTTAAATTTAAGCTTGAACACCTCCGTGTGTTTCTCAGGGAGGTTTTAGCTGCTCTGAATGACTGTGATACAATTGCAGTGCCAGAGAAATTGTGTAGACTGGATAAATACTATGCAGTGCCGGTGTGTACTGATGTTTTTCCAATACCTAAAAGGTTTACAGAAATTATTAATAAGGAATGGGATAGACCAGGTGTGACGTTCTCTTCCCCTCCTATTTTTAGAAAAATGTTTCCAATATACGCCACCACACGGGACTTATGACAGACAGTTCCTAAGGTGGAGGGAGCAGTTTCTACTTTAGCAAAGCGTACTACTATCCCTGTCGAGGACAGTTGTGCTTTTTTAGATCCAATGGATTATTCAATAAGGTTTTATCCTACAGCCCCTTGCATGCATTGTTCCTGTCACTGCTGCTGCGGCGTTCTGGTTTGAGTCTCTGGAAGAGGCTTTACAGGTAGCGACTCCATTGGATGACATACTTGGCAAGCTTAGAGCACCTTTCTGATGCCATTGTTCATTTGACTAAACTAACGGCTAAGAATTCTGGTTTTGCTATACAGGCGCGCAGGGCGCTATGGCTTAAATCATGGTCAGCTGACGTGACTTCAAAATCTAAGCTGCTTAACATTCCCTTCAAGGGGCAGACCCTATTCGGGCCTGGTTTGAAGGAGATTATTGCTGATATCACTGGAGGAAAAGGCCATGCCCTTCCTCAGGACAGAGATTATTGCTGATATCACTGGAGGAAAAGGCCATGCCCTTCCTCAGGACAGGTCCAAATCGAGGGCCAAACAGTCTAATTTTCGTGCCTTTCGAAACTTCAAGGCCAAGTGCAGTATCAACTTCCTCTAATGCCAACAAGAGGGAACTTTTGCTCAGCCCAAGACGGTCTGGAGACCAAACCAGACCTGGGACAAAGGTAAGCAGGCCAAAAAGCCTGCTGTTGCCTCTAAGGCAGCATGAAGGAACGGCCCCCTATCCGGTAACGGATCTAGTAGGGGACAGACTCGCTTTTCGCCCAGGCATGGGCAAGAGATGTCCAGGATCCCTGGGCGTTGGAAATTATATCCCAGGGATATTTTCTGGACTTCAAAACTTCCCCCCCATAAGGGAGATTTCACCTTTCACAATTACCTGCAAACCAGATAAAGAGAGAGGCATTCTTACACTGTGTACGAGACCTCCTAGTTATGGGAGTGATCCATCCAGTTCCAAAGGAGGAACAGGGACAGGGTTTTTACTCAAATCTGTTTGTGGTTCCCAAAAAAGAGGGAACCTTCAGACCAATTTTGGATTTAAAGATCCTAAACAAATTCCTCAGAGTTCCATCAGTCAAGATGGAAACTATTCGAACCATCCTACCCATGATCCAAGAGGGTCAGTTCATGACCACAGTGGACTTAAAGGATGCTTACCTTCACATTCCGATTCACAAGAATCATCATCGGTTCCTGAGGTTTGCCTTTCTAGACAGGCATTACCAGTTTGTAGCTCTCCCTCAGAGTTCCATCATTCAAGATGGAAACTATTCGTACCATCCTACCTATGATCCAGGAGGGTCAATATATGACTACAGTGGATTTAAAGGATGCTTATCTTCACATTCCGATAACAAAGATCATCATCGGTTTCTCAGGTTTGCCTTTCTAGACAGGCATTACTAGTTTGTATCTCTTCCCTTTGGATTAGCTACAGCCCCAAGAATCTTTACAAAGGTTCTAGGGTCGCTTCTAGCGGTCCTAATGCCGCGGGGCATAGCAGTGGCCCCTTATTTAGACGACATCCTGATACAGGCGTAAAACTTCCAAATTGCCAAGTCTCATACGGACGTAGTACTGGCATTTCTGAGATCGCATGGGTGGAAAGTGAACGAGGAAAAAAGTTCTCTATCCCCACTCACAAGAGTTTCCTTCCTAGGGACACTGATAGATTCTGTAGAAATTTAAATTTACCTGACGGAGTCCAGGTTATCAAAGCTTCTAAATTCCTGCCGTGTTCTTCATTCCATTCCGCGCCCTTCGGTGGCTCAGTGCATGGAAGTAATCGGCTTAATGGTAGCGGCAATGGACATAGTACCGTTTGCACGCCTACATCTCAGACCGCGGCAACTATGCATGCTCAGTCAGTGGAACGGGGATTACACAGATTTGTCCCCTCTACTAAATCTGGATCAAGAGACAAGGGATTCTCTTCTCTGGTGGCTATCTCGAGTTCATCTGTCCAAAGGTATGACCTTTCGCAGGCCAGATTGGACAATTGTAACAACAGATGCCAGCCTTCTAGGTTGGGGTGCAGTCTGGAACTCCCTGAAGGCACTCCTTCCAATAAATATTCTGGAAGAGCGATATTCAATGCTCTTCAGGCTTGGCCTCAGTTAGCAACTCTGAGGTACATCAGATTTCAGTCGGACAACATCACGACTGTGGCTTACATCAACCATCAAGGGGGAACAAGAAGTTCCCTAGCGATGTTAGAAGTCTCAAAGATGATTCGCTGGGCAGAGACTCACTCTTGCCACCTATCAGCTATCCATATCCCAGGTGTAGAGAACTGGGAGGCGGATTTTTTAAGTCGTCAGACTTTTCATCCGGGAGAGTGGGAACTCCATCCGGAGGTGTTTGCACAATTGATTCATTGTTGGGGCAAACCAGAACTGGATCTCATGGCATCTCGCCAGAACACCAAGCTTCCTTGTTACGGATCCAGGTCCAGGGATCCCAAGGTGACGCTAATAGATGCTCTAGCAGCGCCCTGGTCCTTCAACCTGGCTTATGTGTTTCCACCGTTTCCTCTACTCCCTCGACTGATTGCCAACGTCAAGCAGGAGAGAGCATCTGTGACTTTGATAGCGCCTGCGTGGCCACGCAGGACCTGGTATGCAGATCTGGTGGACATGTCATCCTTTCCACCATGGACTCTGCCTCTGAGACAGGACCTTCTATTTTAGGGTCCTTTCAACCATCCAAATCTAATTTCTCTGAGACTGACTGCCTGGAGATTGAACGCTTGATTTTATCAAAGCGTGGCTTCTCCGAGTCACTCATTGATACCTTAATACAGGCACGAAAGCCTGTCACCAAGAAAATTTACCATAAAATATGGCGTAAATATCTTTATTGGTGTGAATCCAAGGGTTACTCATGGAGTAAAGTCAGGATTCCCAGGATATTATCCTTTCTCCAAGAAGGTTTGGAAAAAGGATGGTCAGCTAGTTCCTTAAAGGGACAGGTTTCTGCTCTGTCTATTCTTTGCACAAGCATCTGGCAGATGTTCCAGACGTTTAGGCATTTTGTCAGGCTTTATTTAGAATCAAGCCTGTGTTTAAACCTGTTGCTCCACCATGGAGCTTAAATTTGGTTCTTAAGGTTCTTCAAGGAGTTCCGTTTGAACCTCTTCATTCCATAGATATCAAACTTTTATCTTGGAAAGTTCTTTTTTTGGTAGCTATTTCCTCGGCTCGCAGAGTCTCCGAGTTATCTGCCTTACAATGTGATTCTCCTTATCTGATTTTCCATACGGATAAGGTAGTCCTACGTACCAAACCTGGGTTTTTACCTAAGGTGGTATCTAACAAGATTATCAATCAAGAGATTGTTGTTCCATCCTTGTGTCCTAATCCTTCTTCAAAGAAGGAACGTCTATTACACAATCTGGACGTGGTTCGTGCTTTAAAGTTTTACTTACAAGCTACTAAAGATTTTCGACAAACATCTGCTTTGTTTGTTGTCTACTCTGGACAGAGGAGAGGTTCAAAAGGCTTTGGCAACCTCTCTTTCTTTTTGGCTAAGAAGCATAATCTGTTTAGCCTATGAGACTGCTAGCCAGCAGCCTCCTAAAAGGATTACAGCTCATTCTACTAGAGCTGTGGCTTCCACATGGGCCTTTAAAAATGAGGCTTCTGTTGAACAGATTTGCAAGGCGGCGACTTGGTCTTCGCTTCATACTTTTTCAAAATTCTACAAATTTGATACTTTTGCTTCTTCGGAGGCTATTTTCTCTTACTTGGTGTATTCAGTCCACGGATTCATCCTTACTTGTGATATATTCTCAATCCCTACAGGAAGTGGCAAAGAGAGCACACAGCAAAGCTGTCCATATAGCTCCCCTCAGGCTCCGCCCCCCCAGTCATTCTCTTTGCCGCTCTAACAAGTAGCATCTCCACGGGGGTGGTAAAGAGTATGTGGTGTTAGATTTGTAGTTTTATTTCTTCAATCAAGAGTTTATTTTAAAATAGTGCCGGTTTGTACTATTTACTCTGAGGCAGAAAATGATGAAGATTTCTGCTGAGAGGAAAAAGATTTTAGCATGTTGTAACTAAAATCCATGGCTGTTCCCACACAGGACTGTTGAGTACCGGAGAACTTCAGTTGGGGGGAACAGTTTGCAGGCTTATACTGCTTAAGGTATGCTCAGTCATTTTTTTCTAACAAGACTTGGTAGTGCTAGAAGACTGACAGAAATCCCATGAGGGAAGGTAAGCCATTTTCTTAGACACAGTATAGAATGATGGCTTCAGTTAAGGGCTTAAATACTGGTAGACACTGTGATGGGCTAAATCGATTACTTTATTAGGGTAATCTGGTATTTATCAAGCGTTTTAATCGTTGGTAACAATTTTGTTTTTTTTTATTACGCCTGGCATATGAAAGACACCTAATTTGACTCAGGAAGGCCCCATAACTCTGGAATGAAGAGGGAGGGGGCCTCATTTTCGCGCCTCAGTTGCGCAGTTGATTTGCAAGATAGCTTCATGCAGCTTCACGTGTAGAGCCTTAAGATATTTTCTTCTGCAAATAACCCTAAAGGAAGGTAAAGCCACAGCAAAGACTGTGGCATCATACTGTAGTGGGTTAAACCGGTTATTTACTTCATTTTGCTCCAGTTTGGGCAATAAGGGGTTAATTGATTTGAAAATTTGTGTGCAATCATTTCAAAGCATTAGGATCATGTGGTGAAAATTTCATTAAGATCGGATGTTTTTTGATGATTTGGTAAAAAAGTGTGTGCGGTTTATTATTTAAAGAGACAGTAACGTTTTTTCAAAAAGTGATTTTTTTTCAATATTTTAGTGTTGTCTGAGTCTGTCAAACATGTCTGAGCCTTCAGATAGACCTTGTTCTTTATGTTCAAAAGCCATGGCAGTACCCTCATTGCATTTATGTTTAAAGTGTGCCAAAACATCTAAGCATTTTAAAGATCATCCAGTGACAATTAAAAATGCAGCCCAAGATGATTCCTTAACGGAGGGTAATGAGGATAGTCCTTCCTCCCCCCATGTGTCTACACCAGTTACGCCCGCGCAAGCGATGCCTAGTACCTCTAGCACATTGGCTCCTATTACTTTACAACAATTAGCAGCAGTAATGGATAATTCTCTTGCAGCATTTTTATCCAAACTGCCAGTTTTTCCAAAAAAGCACGATAGCTCAGTTTTAAATACAGAGGATGAGCAATCTGAAGCTTTGGATAATTTATCTGTAGTACCCTCACAAAACTCAGAAGTAGCAGTGAGGGACGGTCTGTCTGAGGGAGAAATTTCTGACACCGGAAAAGTTTCTCAGCAGGCAGAGTCAGATTCCTTAGCGTTTAAATTTAAGCTGGAACACCTCCGCGTCCTTAAGGAGGTTTTAGCTACGCTGGATGATTGTGACCCCATGGTGGTCCCTGAAAAATTGTGTAAAATGGACAGGTTTTTAGAGGTCCCTGTATACACTGAGGCATTTCCGATCCCAAAGAGGGTGGCGGCTATTGTGACTAAGGAGTGGGAGAGACCAGGTGTACCCTTTGTTCCCACCTATCTTTAAGAAAATGTTCCCCATAAACGACCCCAGGCGGGACGCGTGGCAGACGGTCCCTAAGGTAGAGGGGGCTGTTTCAACGCTTGCTAAGCGTACAACTATACCAATAGAGGACAGTTGTGCTTTCAAAGATCCTATGGATAAAAAAATTGGTCGGATTGCTGAAGAAAATTTTTGTGCAGCAAGGTTTTCTTCTTCAACCAATTGCCTGCATTATTCCGGTAACTACTGCAGCGGCTTTTTGGTTCAAAGCCCTGGAGGAGTCGCTCCAGAGGGAGACTTCATACGATGAGGATCATGGATAGAATTCATGCTCTAAAGCTGGCTAATTCTTTTATCACTGATGCCGCTTTCCAATTAGCTAAGCTAGCGGCGAAAAACTCAGGTTTTGCCATCATGGCGCGAAGAGCGCTTTGGCTCAAATCATGGTCGGCCGATGTGTCGTCCAAAACGAAACTGTTAAACATTCCCTTCAAGGGGAAAACCCTGTTTGGCCCAGAGCTGAAAGAAATTATTTCAGATATCACTGGATGCAAGGGCCATGCCCTTCCACAAGATAGGCCGTTTAAGGCTAAAAACAAGGCTAATTTTCGCTCCTTTCGCAACTTCCGGAGCGGACCTGCCACAACCTCTGCTGCCGCAAAGCAAGATAACGCTTCCCAGCCCAAAGCAACCTGGAAACCCTTGCAGGGCTGGAATAAGGGTAAACAGGCCAAGAAGCCTGCTCCTGCTACCAAGACAGCATGAAGGGGTAGCCCCCGATCCGGGATCGGATCTAGTAGGGGGCAGGCTTTCTCTCTTCGCTCAGGCTTGGGCAAGAGATGTTCCAGATCCCTGGGCATTAGAAATAGTTGCTCAGGGGTACCTTCTAGAATTCAAGGATTCTCCCCCAAAGGGAAGGTTCCACATTTCTCATTTGTCTTCAGACCAAATAAAGAAACAGGCGTTCTTACGCTGTGTAGAAGATCTTCTAAAGATGGGAGTGATACACCCAGTTCCTATTGCAGAACAAGGACTGGGCTTTTACTCAAACCTGTTCGTAGTTCCCAAAAAGGAGGGAACTTTCAGGCCAATCCTGGACCTAAAAATTCTAAACAAATTCCTAAGAGTTCCGTCCTTCAAGATTGAAACCATTCGGACAATCTTGCCGATGATCCAGGAGGGTCAATATATGACTACCGTGGATCTAAAGGATGCGTATCTACATATTCCTATCCACAAAGATCACCATCAGTTCCTAAGGTTCGCCTTTCTGGACAAACATTACCAGTTCGTGGCCCTTCCTTTCGGGTTGGCCACCGCTCCCAGAATTTTCACAAAGGTGCTAGGGTCCCTTCTAGCGGTACTAAGACCGTGGGGCATTGCAGTAGCACCTTACCTAGACGACATATTAATACAGGCGTCGTCCTTTCACAGAGCCAAGGCTCATACGGACATCGTTCTGGCCTTTCTAAGGTCTCACGGGTGGAAGGTGAACGTAGAAAAGAGTTCTCTGTCCCCGCTCACAAGGGTTCCCTTTCTGGGAACATTAATAGACTTGGTAGAAATGAAAATCTTTCTGATAGAGGTCAGGAAGTCAAAACTGTTGAATACTTGCCGAGTTCTTCATTCCATTCCTCGGCTTTCCGTGGCTCAGTGCATGGAAGTAATTGGGTTAATGGTTGCGGCAATGGACGTAGTCCCTTTTGCCCGAATCCATCTCAGACCACTGCAGCTGTGCATGCTCAAACAGTGGAATGGAGATTACGCAGATTTGTCTCCTCAAATTCAAATGGACCAGAAAACCAGAGACTCTCTTCTCTGGTGGTTGTCTCAAGATCACCTGTCTCAGGGAATGAGTTTCCGCAGACCGGAGTGGATCATTGTCACAAACGATGCCAGTCTGTTAGGCTGGGGTGCGGTCTGGAACTCCCTGAGGGCTCAGGGGCTATGGTCTCGGGAAGAATCTCTTCTCCCGATAAACATTTTGGAACTGAGAGCGATATTCAATACGCTCCAGGCGTGGCCTCAACTAGCAGAGTCCTAATTCATCAGATTTCAGTCGAACAACATCACGACTGTAGCGTACATCAATCATCAAGGAGGAACAAAAAGTTCCCTAGCGATGAAGGAAGTATCCAAGATTATGAAATGGGCGGAGGATCACTCCTGCCATCTATCTGCTATTCACATCCCAGGGGTAGACAACTGGGAGGCGGATTTTCTGAGTCGTCAGACTTTCCATCCTGGGGAGTGGGAACTCCACCCGGAGGTTTTTGCTCAGCTGACCCAGCTATGGGGCATTCCAGATTTGGATCTGATGGCGTCCCGTCAGAGCACCTAACTTCCCCTTTACGGATCCAGATCCAGGGATCCCAAGGCGGCGTTGATAGACGCATTAACAGCGCCTTGGTCATTCAATCTAGCTTATGTCTTTCCACCGTTTCCTCTTCTCCCTCGGCTAGTATCCAGAATCAAACAGGAGAAGGCTTCGGTAATTCTGATAGCGCCTGCGTGGCCACGCAGGACTTGGTATGCAGACCTAGTGGACATGTCATCGGTCCCACCATGGAAACTGCCATCGAGGCAAGATCTTCTAATTCAAGGTCCTTTCAAGCATCCAAATCTAGTTTCTCTGCAACTGACTGCTTGGAGATTGAACGCTTAATTCTAGCTAAGCGTGGTTTCTCTGATTCAGTTATAGACACTCTGATAAAGGCCAGGAAGCCTGTCACCAGGAAAATTTACCATAAGATATGGCGGAAATATCTTTGTTGGTGTGAATCCAGGAGTTACTCGTGGAGTAAGGTTAGGATTCCAAGGATATTGTCTTTTCTCCAAGAAGGATTGGAGAAAGGTCTGTCAGCTAGTTCCTTAAAGGGACAGATATCTGCTCTGTCTATCCTGTTACATAAGCGTCTGACAGCTGTACCAGACGTCCAGGTGTTTGCACAGGCCTTAGTTAGATCAAGCCTGTTTACAAGCCTGTGGCTCCTCCATGGAGTCTAACTTTAGTTCTTTCAGTTCTTCAAGGGGTTCCGTTTGAACCTTTGCATTCCATAGATATCAAGTTATTATCTTGGAAAGTTTTGTTTTTAGCAATTTCTTCTGCCCGAAGAGTTTCTGAATTGTCTGCTTTGCAGTGTAATTCACCCTATCTGGTGTTCCATGCAGATAAGGTTGTTTTGCGTACCAAACCTGGTTTTCTTCCAAAAGTGGTTTCTAATAAGAATATTAACCAGGAAATCATTGTTCCTTCTCTGTGTCCTAATCCAGTTTCTAGGAAGGAACGACTTTTACACAATCTTGACGTTGTTCGTGCCTTAAAATTCTATTTAAAGGCAACTAAGGATTTCAGACAAACATCATCCTTGTTTGTTGTCTATTCTGGTAAGAGGAGAGGTCAGAAAACGACTGCTACCTCTTTCCTTCTGGCTGAAAAGCATCATCCGATTGGCTTATGAGTCTGCTGGACAACAGCCTCCTGAATGAATTACAGCTCATTCCACCAGAGCTGTGGCTTCCACATGGGCTTTCAAGAACGAGGCTTCTGTTGAACAGATTTGTAAGGCAGCGACTTGGTCTTCGCTGCATACATTTGCCAAATTTTACAAATTCGATACTTTTGCTTCTTCGGAGGCTATTTTTGGGAGAAAGGTTTTACAAGCAGTGGTGCCTTCTGTCTAGGTTACCTGACTTGTTCCCTCCCTTCATCCGTGTCCTATTGCTTTGGTATTGGTATCCCACAAGTAAGGATGAATCCGTGGACTGAATACACCAAGTAAGAGAAAACAGAATTTATGCCTACCTGATAAATTACTTTCTCTTACAGGTGTATTCAGTCCACGGCCCGCCCTGATATTTAAGTCAGGTTCAAATTTAATTTACAATAACTACAATCACCACTGCACCCTATGGTTCTCCTTTTTCTCCTAACCGTCGGTCGAATGACTGGGGGGGCGGAGCCTGATGGGAGCTATATGGACAGCTTTGCTGTGTGCTCTCTTTGCCACTTCCTGTAGGGATTGAGAATATCCCACAAGTAAGGATGAATCCGTGGACTGAATACACCTGTAAGAGAAAGTAATTTATCAGGTAGGCATAAATTCTGTTTTTGGGAGAAAGGTTTTACAGGCAGTGGTACCTTCCGTTTAAGTACCTGCCTTGTCCCTCCCTTCATCCGTGTACTTTAGCTTTGGTATTGGTATCCCACAAGTAATGGATGATCCGTGGACTGGATGCACCTTACAAGAGAAAACACAATTTATGCTTACCTGATATTTATTTCTGTTGTGGTGTATCCAGTCCACGGCCCGCCCTGTCATTTTAAGGCAGGTATTTTTTTCATTTAAACTACAGTCACCACTGCACCCTATGGTTTCTCCTTTCTCTGCGTGTTTTCGGTCGAATGACTGGATATGGCAGTTAGGGGAGGAGCTATATAACAGCTCTGCTGTGGGTGTCCTCTTGCAACTTCCTGTTGGGAATGAGAATATCCCACAAGTAATTTATGATCCGTGGACTGGATACACCACAAGAGAAATACATTTATCAGGTAAACATAAATTGTGTTTTTTTTGTATGCACTGTGAGCCTTTTTTCAGATCAAACAGTACATTTAATCAGATCTGTCTTTGTTCTCTAGTAACTGATTTCACAGTTTTTTGAGCTTGGGAATAACTTTACCAGAATTGTGTTTGTTTGTTTTTATACATTTTATGCATGTTTATCTTTAAGAATTTTTAATTCAACAGTAATTTAGGGGTAGCCCAAACAGCCCTGAGTAGAACGTTTTTGGGTGGTGGCAGGGAATGTTCATGTTTGGGGAAATATAGGCAGGAATTTGGGAATTAATGTGGGTTGGCTATTATGACCTTGTAAGGATGTGGCATAAAGCAGCTGGAAACCCTATGAGTTTTACTCCTTCATGTCTCCACTCTCCCTGTTGTCACAGCTTGGCAAGTAGCTCTGTCTGTGGCAAACTGGTAACAGAGGTGGATATTTGCAAACATTGATTTCCATCTTAATGGGTGGAGAGTCAACTGCTTCATTCATTACTTGTGGGAATTAAGAACCTGGCCACCAGGAGGAGGCAAAGACACCCCAGCCAAAGGCTTAAATACCTCCCCCACTCCCCTCATCCCCCCGTAATTCTTTGCCTTTCGTCACAGGAGGTTGGAAGAGAAGTGTGGGAAGATTCGGAGTAGTCTCTTATGGAGGGTAGTACTCTTCGGAATGGAGTTTTAAGTAGTCCTGTCAGCCTTTCAGTGAGAGCATGGGTGAAAGTTAGAGTCCGGAGATGCAGGGAGAGTCTTTCTGTGAAACCATCCCGACTCAGATTAACAGCTACTTAAGCAATCGGCATTGACGAGTTTCGCTGCCTGCTTTCTACACTCAAGTCCATGTCGGGAGCGATGCTACTACCCTGTCACACTTGAAAGGCTGTGTTCCTGTTCCAGGGCATAGATTCTGGTAAGATTGTTTCATTTATACACATATGATAACGCAAGTAGACAGGGTCACAGTGTGTCTCTCTTTATCTGTATAGAATCAAGGGGGGGGGGGGGAGATTTAGGCATAAAATTCTTTATTGTATTTTGATGCTGCGATATTATATGAACGGGGGGGAGATTTAGGCATAAAATTCTTTATTGTATTTTGATGCTGCGATATTATATGAACGGGGGGGGGGATTTAGGCATAAAATTCTTTATTGTATTTTGATGCTGCGATATGTGAGATGAGACTCTAGCAATGTGCGAACAGTCAGGTTTTCTTGAGAGATCGGTGAGGCCTCTTTTTGGCGCATTTGTCTCTATATTGCAGGGGCGGTCATGCATGGTACTCCATGTGACCGGGTGTGGCCTCTTTTTAACTTCCTCTTTCTTGATCGGCGGTTGGTTGCAGGAGACGAAACGATTTCTCTGTGGTCCGGGTCATAGGAGGTGGTGAGTGCCCTGGCCATTGGGATATAAAGGTGCCATTTAATTCTATCTAGTCCGTAATAAAGGCACAAGCTATGGAGTACTCTGTTAGAAGGTACTCCCTCTTTAACCAAATCTAATACCTGTATTTATTGCTCAACTCTGTTCCACATGCTTTGATAAAATTGCAATATCTAAAAAGAATAAGATATTTAGTATAACTGAGCTGTCCACCTCTGAGGGTTCTCTGTCCTCCGAGGTGCTTTCCCTACATTCATCTCCAATTACACATGCAGCTCCCCAGAGCACTAATCCTCCCGTGGGAGGGGCCCTTTGGCCGCCAGATTTCGCTGATCAGTTGCAAACTGTGGTCTCTGAGGCCTTCAATGCCTTACCACACCCTGCTAAGCGCAAGCGAAAGGTGAAACATAGCTATCCGTCCCAGGGGTCATCTACTCAGTTGGATGTCTCTGACAGATTATGCGCTGATGAAGACGACTCCGACTCCTCGGAGGACGCTCTTTCTGGGTCGGAATCAAGGACATCTAGACTTCCAACTGCGGAAGAGCCTGACTTTAAGTTTAAAATGGAGCATTTGCTTGCTATGTTGGAGGTTCCAGAACCGAAACTTCCGGAGGAACCTTCGATCCCTAAGCTAGATAGGGTCTACAAGGACAGGGTGGTGAACGAATGGGAGAAACTTTTAGTCCTTTTCTCCCTCTACTTCTTTTAAAAAACTGTTCCCCTTTCCAGACTCACAGCTTGAGCTGTGGAGGGGCCATCCTTTAGGTGGATGGAGCTATCTCCACGCTCACTAAGCGTACAACTATCCCACTCAAGGATAGCTAGTCGTTCAAAGAGCCCATGGATAAAAAATTAGAATCCATGTTGAGAAAACAGTTAAATACAAACAGGGTTTGTATTTAACTGGCAGTGGCGGTCGCTGCGGTGGCTGGAGCTGCTACCTACTGGTTTGATGCTCTGTCAGCTATGGTTGAGGTGGAGACTCCCCTCAAGATACAGGAAAGAATTAAGGCCTTTAATTGTGACTAATTTGTTTATCTGTGATGCAAATATGCAGATTATTCACCTGAATGCCAAGACATCAGGGTTCTCTGTTCTAGCCCGTAGGGCTTTGTGGTTAGTCATGTTCTGCTGACATGACTTCCAAGTCTAGATTACTATACCTCCTGTTTCAGGGGAAAGTTCTTTTTGGTCCAGGCCTGGACTCTATTATATCCACGGTCACGGGAGGCAAGGGTGCTTTCCTACCGCAGGATAGGAAGAATAAGCCTAAGGGATCTACTTTTCGCCCTTTCGTTCGTACAAGTCCCATCGCCAGCAACCTCCTGCGAAACCCGAGCAGTCCAAGGGATCTTAGAAACCTGCTCAATCTTGGAACAAAGACAAGCAGAGCAAGAAGCCCGCCAAGACAAAATCGGCATGAAGGGGCGGCACCCGATCCGTCTCCGGATTGCGTAGGGGGCAGACTATCGCTTTTTACGCGGAGGCTTGGATGAGAGACGTTCAGGATCCTTGGGTTCTGGAGGTCATTGCCCAGGGGCAGATTCCTTCTGTCAAACCTATCTTCAAGTCCAGAGAAAAGAGACGCCTTTCTAGAGTGCGTGAGGGATCTCTCCTCTCTTGGAGTAATTGTACCAGTACATCTAGCGGTAAAAGGTCTGGTGTATTATTCAATCCTTTTCGTGGTCCCAAAGAAGGAGGGCACGTTTCGCCCGATTCTGGACCTAAAGTGCCTAAACAAATTTCTGTTGGTCCCATCGTTCAAGATGGAGACGATCAGGTCCATTCTGCCCCTAGTTCAAGAGGGACAGTTCATGACTACAATAGATTTGAAGGATGCTTACCTTCACATGCCAATCCACAAGGATCACTTCAGATTCCTAAGATTTGCATTTCTAGACCAACACTTCCAGTTTGTGCCCCAAGAGTCTTTACAAAGGCAGAACATTTTATATTTAAAAATATTATACTGCCCCTGGCTACTTTTTAACCCCCAAAATGTTCTGTTTATAACACTGATTTAAGATGCCACTTTGGAGACTTACTCACACCTTCACTCCTGTAAGTGTGGTATACAAACGAACTACTATATTGGCAAACATGGAAAAATTATGGTAGAGCAAATAGAAATGCAATTACAGCTAGCTACAGTCATTTTACATTTAGACAAGAAAATTAAGGAACCCGCTAAGGGCATTTATTTGTTAGCTGATAATGTTCTTAAAAATATGATTTAAGTATACTGTTCTAAAATCTTTGACTCCTAAATTTTTTCTGACCTGTTTTTTTTTCCTTGCTGAAATTCCATTTGAAATGTGTACCTTATGAAATATTATATTACATTCCATCTTTGTCTGTAAAGAAAGTAGCAAGCAGTGTTTCTCCATAGCTTATTTTAATTATTTTGTGTTATTTTGTGTAATTTCCAATCTTTATGCTGGAAAATATGGTACTTTGAGTTACAATAGATAATGTTTTATTTTTCAGCTATGAATCAGAGACTCAGCCAAAATGCCCCAGTGAAATCCCCACCTCCACTAGCCCCACAGAGCCCCCAAAGTGCAGTAATGGGAGGAGGTGGCAATCAGCAGCAGATAAGGCTCCATCAACTTCAAATGGAAAAAGAGCGCCTCAGACTCAAGCACCAAGAACTGCTTCGGCAGGTGAGGCCACAGGTTAGAAACTGCTCTTTGTTTTTCTTTATATGTTTGTCTTGTCTTTGGTGTGTTTGATAAAAATATCAATACTAGTTGCTATCATGCTTGCTATTGAATGTACCTAATTTCGTTTAAAGGGCATCCAGTTTTGAATACTGAAGAGTATAGCAATGTGCAGTGCATGGAATATTTTGGGTTTATTTGGGTTTGGTTTAATTTGCACCTTTATTTTACTATGGTTTCTGAGTTGTTTGGTGTAGCTCCATAAATACTGTACCCTTAACATATCTTAGATTGAGTATTACTTCTTTCTTTTATAATATTGTTTTAAGTCCTAAAGCTATGTAGTGTAGCTTTGATAGCAGTAATAGTATAGCACTCTGGTGTGACTGAACTAATTTCTAATAAAGCATTCCTTGGAGGAGATCAGAATCACTTGAGCCTTTTAAGGACCACAAACATATTTTTCTTTCCTATGACATGGAGAGTCCACAACGTCATTCCAATTACTAGTGGGATATTCAACTCCTGGCCAGCAGGAGGAGGCAAAGAGCACCCCAGCAAAGCTGTTAAGAGTAACTTCCCTTACCCATAATCCCCAGTCATTCTCCTTGCCTCTGTCAATGGAGGATGTGCAACGTTGGTGTCTGAAGATATTTAATCCTTTTATTTGTACTTTTCCCTGCAAGCAAGTATTGGGGTCTAGCTGTGCCCATGTCAATCTCTTTAGTAAGAGTAGTGGTGGCTTTTAGCAGTTAAAAGCCAGCGAGGAAGTCTTTGTTTACTTTTAACAATTTGCTACCCCTTTGTAGAAAGCCAGAGTTGGTTACTCTGTTCTTTCATTTCCTACAGATCCATGACAGGGAGTGAAGTACCTGCCACACCTATCATGCAGTCGGATCTAAGGTAAGTGCCTTTGCCTTCTAGGTACAGAAGGACAGCAGCACTTAAGAGGTTAATCCTCATTTTCAGATCCTTTCTGGGACATAATAATCCTTATCAGTTAAAGGAACACTGAACCCAAATTTTTTCTTTCGTGATTCAGATCGAGCATGCAATTTTAAGCAACTTTGTAATTTACTGCTATTATCACATTTTCTTCATTCTCTTGGTATCTTTATTTGAAAAGCAAGAATGTAAATTTAGATGCCAGCCCATTTTTGGTGAACAACCGGGGTTGTTCTTGCTGATTGGTGGATAAATTCACCCACCAATAAACAAGTGCTGTCCAGGTTCTCAACCAAAAATTGACTGGCTCCTTAGCCTAGATGCCTTCTTTTTCAAATAAAGATAGCAAGAGAACGAAGAAAAATTGATAATAGGAGTAAATTAGAAAGTTGCTTAAAATTGCATGCTCTATCTGAATCATGAAATAAAAAATTTGGGTTCAGTGTCCCTTTAAGCATTCATATTGGGGGCAATATATTTGGCACTTATAATACAGTATAGCTCTTATAATAGAGTATGAGACTTAGGCTAAGGGGTTAATGGTAAAAGATATCCTTTATTATATAACCTGTCTTTCTTTATTACTTCTATGCTTAGAGGTTTATTTTATTATTGCTCTTGATGGGGCTTATTTTATTGACTCTGTGTTTAATTCTGGACCTAAAGTGCTTAAACTAATTTCTCATTGTCCCTTCCTTCAAGATGGAGACCATAAGGTCCATCTTTCCTTTGATTCAGGAAAGCCCGTTTATGACCACTATTAATTTGAAGGACGCTTACCTTCATATTCCAACCCACATGGAACACTTTCAGTTCCTGAAGTTTGCATTCCTGGACCAGCACTTCCAGTTCATTGCCCTTCCGTTTGGCCTAGCTACTGCTCCAAGAATCTTTATGAAGGTCCTGGGGACTCTTCTAGCCGTTGCCAGAACTTAGGGTATTGCAGTAGTCCCATACTTGGATGATATTCTGGTGCAAGCACCATCCTTTCGTCTTCCGGACAAATTCTCGGAGTCCCTTCTCAGTCTTCTTCGATCACATGGATGGAAGATAAACTTGGAAAAGTGTTCTCTTATCCCAAGTATTAGGGTGGAATTCCTGGGTACTATAATAGACTCCATATCCATGAGGATATTTCTAACAGACCCGAGACGGTGCAAGCCAACTTCGGCATGTCTTTCCCTCCGGACCTCTTTGAGTCCCTCTGTGGCTCAGTGTATGGAGGTGATTGGTCTCATGGTGTCCTGCATGGACATCATTCCTTTTGCCAGGTTCTGTCTTAGACCTTTACAACTGTGCATGCTGTGGCAGTGGAACGGCGATCATTCAGATCTGTCTCAACAGTGTCAGGGTGCCAGGAATCAGACTGAGACGAGAAGTGCAAAAATAATCACACTTTTATTAATAGCAAAAAATAATAAAAAGTCCACAAGTCAAATAACAAGCCAGGAGTCAAAACCAGAGCTGGTAGTCAGACGAGCCGAGTCAGGAGCCAAAGCGAATAATAGTCAGTCGAGCCGGAATCAGGAACAATGAAAACAGCAGAGTCGGAAACAAGCCAGGGATCAGGAACCAGGAAGGACGTCATGCATCCAGGTAATACACAGTAACTCTCACAAACAGGTCTGAGACAACGCAAAGGCAAAGCATACTGAACAGAGGCCCTTTAAATAATAAGTGATGACATCACAATTCTGAGACTGCATCCTGTCTCACACGAATGATGCACACCAGTCTGGCCATAAAAGGAAGTGCAGGAAATGAGCAGCATCCCCCACAATGCATCAAGTCAGCAAGAGAGGTGAGTAAAATGGCTGCCAGCAGCACATGGCAAACAAGAGGGAAAAAAACCCTGACAAACAGTTTGTATTAGACTGCCGGTCGAGAGAATCTCTCTTGGTGGCTCTGTCCATATCATCTGTCCTGAGGGACATGCTTCTTAAGACCATCCTGGGAGATTGTGACTACAGACGCAAGTCTATCCGGATGGGGAGCTGTTTGGGGTGCCAGGAAGGCACAGGGGTTGTGGACTCAGGAGGAGTCCTCCCTCCAGATCAATATTTTGGAACTGCGGGCAATCTTCAAGGCCTTGAAAGCTTGGCCACTTCTGGGTTCGTCCCAGTTTCAGATTCCAATCGGATAATATAACCTCGGTGGCTTACATCAACCATCAGGGGGAACGAGACCTCGACGATGAAGGAAGTATCTCAGATTCTGGAGTGGGCAGAGGCCCACAGCTGTTCGCTTTCAGCGATCCACATTCCGGGTGTGGACAACTGGGAGGCGGATTTTCTCAGCAGGCAATCCTTTCATCCAGGGGAATGGTCTCTCCATCCCGAGGTGTTTGCAGAGATTTGCAGCAAGTGTGGGATGCTGGAGATAGATCTCTTGGCGTCCCGTCTCAATACCAAGCTGCCCAGGTACGTGTCGAGGGACCCCAAGCGGATATAATAGATGCACTCGCAGTGCCCTGGAAGTTCAAACTCATATCTTTTTCCTCCAGTTTTAGCCGGCATAAAGTAGCAGCGGGTATCAGTAATCCTGATTGCTCCATCGTTGCCGCGAAGGACGTGGTTCACGGATCTAGTGGGGATGTCCTCATCTCCTCCGTAGAAGTTACCTTGTTGCAGAGGCCTCCTATCTTAGGTAGGAAAACATAATTAATGCTTACCAGATAAATTCCTTTCCTTCCAGATAGGGAGAGTCCACGGCCTCGCCTGTTTTTTCTTGTCTATGGGCGGTCCCCTATTATTTATTTTATTCTTCTGGCACCATTTATACCCTAATTTTTCTCCTACTTTTCCTTGTTCCCTCAGCAGAATGACTGGGGTAATGAGGAAGTAGGAGGGATATTTAGGCTTTTGGATGGGGTGTCTTTGCCTCCTCCTGGTGGCCAGGTGTTTTATTTCCCAACAGTAAGGAATGATGCCGAAAGGAAAGGAATTTATCTGGTAAGCATAAATTATGTTTTCTCAGGGACATTGCATTGGATACAGAATACGACCTCCTACAGGAAGGTTTTTTTCGCACTCATATTCCAAAACATGAAAGCTCAGGCTTTTCTCAAATCTGTCTCAGATATGGAAAATATGGGAGTAATTGTTTCAGTCCCTTTACAGGAACAGGGAATTGAATTTTATTAAATTCTCTTCATTGTACCAAAGAAGGAAAATTCTTTCATACCAATTCTGGATCTGAAAACTCTAAACAAATTTGTAAGAATTCCAACTTTCAAGATGGAAACTTTAAGGACTATTCTGCTTTTTGTTCATCAAGGTCACTTTATGTCCACAATAGATTTACAGGATTCTTACCTTCACATCCCAATACACCCAGAACATTACCAGTTCCTGAGGTTATCTTTTCTGGAAAAGCATTATCAGTTTGTTGCTACAGCTCCAATAATATTTACCAGGGTTCTCAGTGTCCTTTTATCTGTAATCAGAGTTCAGGGTATTGCGGTATTTCCTTACCTGGATGAAATTTTGGTACTAGCTCAATCTTTTTATTTAGCAGAATGTCTCACGAAACAACTATTGTTGTTTCTTCAAAGACATGGTTGGAGGATCAATTTTTCAAAAGGTTCTTTGATTCCTCAGACAAAGCTCACCTTTTAAGGTTTCCAGATAGATACAGTGTCCATGACTCCTTTCTCACAGAGCAGAGATGAATAAAATTAATTTCAGCTTGTCTGAACCTTCAGTCTCTCTCATTCCCTTCAGTATGGAAGTACTAGGCCTCATGATTGCAGCTACAGACGCAATTCCATTTGCTCAATTTCATATAAGACCTCTTCAGATTTGTATGCTGTGCCAATGGTGAAAGGATTATACTTCCATATCTCCACAGATATTCTTAGATCCCAACATGCATTTTTCTCTGACTTGGTGGCTAAATCACCAATCTATTAGTCAGGGGGCTTCTTTCGCTCGTCCTAACTGGTCTGTGATCACCACAGATGCAAGTCTTTCAGATTGGGGAGCTGTCTGGGGGTCTCAGACAGCACAAGGGGTTTGGAATTCTCGGGAGGCGAGGTTACCAATCAATATTTAGGAACTTCACTGTCTTCAGGGACCTTCAGAATTGGCCTCTTTTTTGAAAAGGGAGACTTGGCTCCATTTTCAGACAGACAATATTGCGGCAGTAGCTTATGTCAATTATCAAGGGGGAACTCAAAGTTCCCTAGCCATGATAGAGAGGTATCTTGAATCCTTTCTTGGGCAGAAACCTTTCTGTATTATTTCATAATCTTCCTGATGATCATGGTTTTGTTCAGGCTTTAATCCGGATTAAACCTGTTATTAGGCCTATTGCTCATCCTTGGAGTCTTAAAGTGGCAGGAAACCCCCCAAAAAATTCATGATTTGGATAGAACATACAATTTTGATTAAGTTTCCATTTTACTTCTATTCTCAAATTTGCTTCATTATCTTGTTATCCTTTGCTGAAGGAACATCATTGCACCACTGGCAGCCTGCCGAACACATCTTGTACACCAATCACAAAAAACAAATGTGTGCAAGCACCAATTAGCAGCTAGCTCCCACTAGTTTAGGATATGTGCGTATTGTTTTTCAACAAGGGATACCAAGAGAATGAAACACATTCGAAAATATAAGTGAATTTAAGTGTATTAAAATTACATGCTCTATTTGAATCATGCAAGTTTAATTTTGACTTTCCTATATCTTTAACCTAATATTAAAGGGACAGTCTAGTCCAAAACAAACTTTCATTATTTAGTTTTGCTTTGTTCTCTTGGTATTCTTAGTTGAAAGCTATACCTAGGAGGTTCATATGCTAATTTCTAAGCTCTTTAAGGCCGCCTCTCATCTCAGGGCATTTTGACAGTTTTTCACCACTTTCATGTAGATAACACTGTGCTCACGCACGTGGAGTTCCTAGGAGCCAGCACTGATTGGCTAAAATGCAAGTCTGTCAAAAGAAAAGGAGAGCTTGAAAAAGGCCGGTAACGGCTGAAACGCATTGCTCTTTGTTTGCTCTTGTTTGTGTCCCTGCCCGGCACCCGTAGTCCAAAGTTGAAGTGGATGTTGCCGCTTAAGAAACGCCAGTGTAAAGACAGCATAACGGACAAGCCTAGCCTTGAAAGGGACTACTATTGTGGGATTTGAACCTTTATCCGGCCGCCTTCTGACTTTTTCAAGTCTGTTCGTCCATCTAAGTTCTCTCTGCTGGGATTAAATCTCAATTCATCACATGGACTTTTTATAATTATATGGAATTTTTATTTGCTGTATTATTTGCATGTATTTTGTTTTTGTATCTGATGCTACACTTATTTTTAACATTGTTGCAATTTTTTATGTACATTCAGGATTAAATGTTTCTTTTTATATTCTGTCAGCCATTGCTAATTAAGCTGTATTTATACAGCGCAACACCTTCCTTTTTTTTTGTTGAGGGTATTTGTATTTAATGCACTTTCTAGAGGATCCTCTTTTTCTCTCCTGTTTTTGCTTTTAGCATTTTTCTTGCACAGATATCTCGCTTCCCATATTAAAACTACAAATGGCCAATTCAAAAATGCCCTGAAAAGGCAGTTTTATTCTGTATTAGCAACAAGCAATTGCCTATATTCTATGAGATTTAAATTTAGGGCTGCAACTTAACGATTATTTCTCTTGTTAAGTGTATTCAGTCCACGGGTCATCCATTACTTATGGGATATATTCCCTTCCCAACAGGAAGTTGCAAGAGGATCACCCAAGCAGAGCTGCTATATAGCTCCTCCCCTCACATGTCATATCCAGTCATTCTCTTGCAACTTAACTAGATAGGACGTTGTGAGAGGTCTGTGGTGTTTTTATACTTAGTTTATTTCTTCAATAAAAAGTTTATTTTAAATGGCACCAGAGTGTGCTGTTTGTTCTCAGGCAGTATTTGGAAGAAGAATCTGCCTGCGTTTTCTATGATCTTAGCAGAAGTAACTAAGATCCACTGGCTGTTCTCGCACATTCTGAGGAGTGGGGTAACTTTCAGAAAGGGAATAGCGTGCGGGGAACCCTGCCAACAATGTATGTGCAGTAAATTATTTTTCTAAGGAATGGAATTGACTAAGAAAATACTGCTGATACCGATGTAATGCAAGTAAAAGCCTTTAATACAGTGAGAGCGACTGTTAGCAGGCTGATTTAAATATATACAGTAAAGTAATTTTCTAAGGAATGGAATTTGACTGAGAAAATGCTATTAATACTGAAGGGATGTTATAAGCCTTAAATGCAGAGGACTGGTATTAGGCTTATCAATAGAGATACATACTCCTTAAAAAAAGGATGTTTAAAACGATTTTGCTGGCATGTTTAATCGTTTTGTGAGGTACATTGGTGATAAAACTTATTGGGGCATAAATTTTTTCCACATGGCTGACCGGTATTTCTGCATAGAAACAGTTAACTGAAACTCCCAATGTTGTAATATTGAGTAGGAGGGGCCTATTTTAGCGCTTTTTCTCCAACATAGGTGTGTCCGGTCCACGGCGTCATCCTTACTTGTGGGATATTCTCTTCCCCAACAGGAAATGGCAAAGAGCCCAGCAAAGCTGGTCACATGATCCCTCCTAGGCTCCGCCTACCCCAGTCATTCTCTTTGCCGTTGTACAGGCAACATCTCCACGGAGATGGCTTAGAGTTTTTTAGTGTTTAACTGTAGTTTTTATTATTCAATCAAGAGTTTGTTATTTTGAAATAGTGCTGGTATGTACTATTTACTCAGAAACAGAAAAGAGATGAAGATTTCTGTTTGTATGAGGAAAATGATTTTAGCAACCGTCACTAAAATCCATGGCTGTTCCACACAGGACTGTTGAGAGCAATTAACTTCAGTTGGGGGAACAGTGTGCAGTCTCTTGCTGCTTGAGGTATGACACATTCTAACAAGACGATGTAATGCTGGAAGCTGTCATTTTCCCTATGGGATCCGGTAAGCCATGTTTATTACGATCGTAAATAAGGGCTTCACAAGGGCTTATTAAGACTGTAGACTTTATTTGGGCTAAATCGATTCATTATTAACATATATTTAGCCTTGAGGAATCTTTTTATCTGGGTATTTTGATTTATTGATATCGGCAGGCACTGTATTAGACACCTTATTCTTTAGGGGCTTTCCCAAAGCATAAGCAGAGCCTCATTTTCGCGCCGGTGTTGCGCACTTGTTTTTGAGAGGCATGGCATGCAGTCGCATGTGAGAGGAGCTCTGATACTTAGAAAGGACTTTCTGAAGGCGTCATTTGGTATCGTATTCCCCTTTGGGCTTGGTTGGGTCTCAGCAAAGCAGATACCAGGGACTGTAAAGGGGTTAAAGTTCAAAACGGCTCCGGTTCCGTTATTTTATGGGTTAAAGCTTCCAAATTTGGTGTGCAATACTTTTAAGGCTTTAAGACACTGTGGTGAAAATTTGGTGAATTTTGAAAAATTCCTTCATGTTTTTTCGCAATTGCAGTAATAAAGTGTGTTCAGTTTAAAATTTAAAGTGACAGTAACGGTTTTATTTTAAAACGTTTTTTGTACTTTGTTATCAAGTTTATGCCTGTTTAACATGTCTGAACTACCAGATAGACTGTGTTCTGAATGTGGGGAAGCCAGAATTCCTATTCATTTAAATAAATGTGATTTATGTGAAAATGACAATGATGCCCAAGATGATTCCTCAAGTGAGGGGAGTAAGCATGGTACTGCATCATTCCCTCCTTCGTCTACACGAGTCTTGCCCACTCAGGAGGCCCCTAGTACATCTAGCGCGCCAATACTCCTTACTATGCAACAATTAACGGCTGTAATGGATAATTCTGTCAAAAACATTTTAGCCAAAATGAACACTTATCAGCGTAAGCGCGGCTGCTCTGTTTTAGATACTGAAGAGCATGACGACGCTGATAATAATATTTCTGAAGGGCCCCTAACCCAGTCTGATGGGGCCAGGGAGGTTTTGTCTGAGGGAGAAATTACTGATTCAGGGAACATTTCTCAACAGGCTGAACCTGATGTGATTGCATTTAAATTTAAGTTGGAACATCTCCGCATTCTGCTTAAGGAGGTATTATCCACTCTGGATGATTGTGACAAGTTGGTCATCCCAGAGAAACTATGTAAAATGGACAAGTTCCTAGAGGTGCCGGGGCTCCCAGAAGCTTTTCCTATACCCAAGCGGGTGGCGGACATTGTTAATAAAGAATGGGAAAGGCCCGGTATTCCTTTCGTCCCTCCCCCCATATTTAAAAAATTGTTTCCTATGGTCGACCCCAGAAAGGACTTATGGCAGACAGTCCCCAAGGTCGAGGGAGCGGTTTCCACTTTAAACAAACGCACCACTATACCCATAGAGGATAGTTGTGCTTTCAAAGATCCTATGGATAAAAAATTAGAAGGTTTGCTTAAAAAGATGTTTGTTCAGCAAGGTTACCTTCTACAACCTATTTCATGCATTGTCCCTGTCGCTACAGCCGCATGTTTCTGGTTTGATGATCTGATAAAGGCGGTCGATAGTGATTCTCCTCCTTTGGAGGAGATTATGGACAGAATCAATGCTCTCAAATTGGCTAATTCTTTCACCCTAGACGCCACTTTGCAATTGGCTAGGTTAGCGGCTAAGAATTCTGGGTTTGCTATTGTGGCGCGCAGAGCGCTTTGGTTGAAATCTTGGTCGGCTGATGCGTCTTCCAAGAACAAGCTACTTAACATTCCTTTCAAGGGGAAAACGCTGTTTGGCCCTGACTTGAAAGAGATTATCTCTGATATCACTGGGGGTAAGGGCCACGCCCTTCCTCAGGATCGGCCTTTCAAGGCCAAAAATAAACCTAATTTTCGTCCCTTTCGTAGAAACGGACCAGCCCAAGGTGCTACGTCCTCTAAGCAAGAGGGTAATACTTCTCAAGCCAAGCCAGCTTGGAGACCAATGCAAGGCTGGAACAAGGGAAAGCAGGCCAAGAAACCTGCCACTGCTACCAAGACAGCATGAAATGTTGGCCCCCGATCCGGGACCGGATCTGGTGGGGGGCAGACTCTCTCTCTTCGCTCAGGCTTGGGCAAGAGATGTTCTGGATCCTTGGGCGCTAGAAATAGTCTCCCAAGGTTATCTTCTGGAATTCAAGGGACTTCCCCCAAGGGGGAGGTTCCACAGGTCTCAGTTGTCTTCAGACCACATAAAAAGACAGGCATTCTTACATTGTGTAGAAGACCTGTTAAAAATGGGAGTGATTCATCCTGTTCCATTAAGAGAACAAGGGATGGGGTTCTACTCCAATCTGTTCATAGTTCCCAAAAAAGAGGGAACGTTCAGACCAATCTTAGATCTCAAGATCTTAAACAAGTTTCTCAAGGTTCCATCGTTCAAGATGGAAACCATTCGAACTATTCTTCCTTCCATCCAGGAAGGTCAATTCATGACCACGGTGGATTTAAAGGATGCGTATCTACATATTCCTATCCACAAGGAACATCATCGGTTCCTAAGGTTCGCATTCCTGGACAAACATTACCAGTTCGTGGCGCTTCCTTTCGGATTGGCCACTGCTCCAAGGATTTTCACAAAGGTACTAGGGTCCCTTCTAGCTGTGCTAAGACCAAGGGGCATTGCTGTAGTACCTTACTTGGACGACATTCTGATTCAAGCGTCGTCCCTTCTTCAAGCAAAGGCTCACACGGACATTGTCCTGGCCTTTCTCAGATTTCACGGATGGAAAGTGAACGTGGAAAAGAGTTCTCTATCCCCGTCAACAAGGGTTCCCTTCTTGGGAACAATAATAGACTCCTTAGAAATGAGGATTTTTCTGACAGAGGCCAGAAAAACAAAACTTCTAGACTCTTGTCGGATACTTCATTCCGTTCCTCTTCCTTCCATAGCTCAGTGCATGGAAGTGATCGGGTTGATGGTAGCGGCAATGGACATAGTTCCTTTTGCGCGCATTCATCTAAGACCATTACAACTGTGCATGCTCAGTCAGTGGAATGGGGACTATACAGACTTGTCTCCGAAGATACAAGTAAATCAGAGGACCAGAGATTCACTCCGTTGGTGGCTGTCCCTGGACAACCTGTCACAAGGGATGACATTCCGCAGACCAGAGTGGGTCATTGTCACGACCGACGCCAGTCTGATGGGCTGGGGCGCGGTCTGGGGATCCCTGAAAGCTCAGGGTCTTTGGTCTCGGGAAGAATCTCTTCTACCGATAAACATTCTGGAACTGAGAGCGATATTCAATGCTCTCAAGGCTTGGCCTCAGCTAGCGAGGGCCAAGTTCATACGGTTTCAATCAGACAACATGACAACTGTTGCGTACATCAACCATCAGGGGGGAACAAGGAGTTCCCTAGCGATGGAAGAAGTGACCAAAATCATTCTATGGGCGGAGTCTCACTCCTGCCACCTGTCTGCTATCCACATCCCAGGAGTGGAAAATTGGGAAGCGGACTTTCTGAGTCGTCAGACATTGCATCCGGGGGAGTGGGAACTCCATCCGGAAATCTTTGCCCAAGTCACTCAGCTGTGGGGCATTCCAGACATGGATCTGATGGCCTCTCGTCAGAACTTCAAGGTTCCTTGCTACGGGTCCAGATCCAGGGATCCCAAGGCGGCTCTAGTGGATGCACTAGTAGCACCTTGGACCTTCAAATTAGCTTATGTGTTCCCGCCGTTTCCTCTCATCCCCAGGCTGGTAGCCAGGATCAATCAGGAGAGGGCGTCGGTGATCTTGATAGCTCCTGCGTGGCCACGCAGGACTTGGTATGCAGATCTGGTGAATATGTCATCGGCTCCACCTTGGAAGCTACCTTTGAGACGAGACCTTCTTGTTCAGGGTCCGTTCGAACATCCGAATCTGGTTTCACTCCAGCTGACTGCTTGGAGATTGAACGCTTGATTTTATCGAAGCGAGGGTTCTCAGATTCTGTTATCGATACTCTTGTTCAGGCCAGAAAGCCTGTAACTAGAAAGATTTACCACAAAATTTGGAAAAAATATATCTGTTGGTGTGAATCTAAAGGATTCCCTTGGGACAAGGTTAAGATTCCTAGGATTCTATCCTTCCTTCAAGAAGGATTGGAAAAGGGTTTATCTGCAAGTTCCCTGAAGGGACAGATTTCTGCCTTGTCGGTGTTACTTCACAAAAAGCTGGCAGCTGTGCCAGATGTTCAAGCCTTTGTTCAGGCTCTGGTTAGAATTAAGCCTGTTTACAAACCTTTGACTCCTCCTTGGAGTCTCAATTTAGTTCTTTCAGTTCTTCAGGGGGTTCCGTTTGAACCCTTGCATTCCGTTGATATTAAGTTATTATCTTGGAAAGTTTTGTTTTTAGTTGCAATTTCTTCTGCCAGAAGAGTTTCAGAATTATCTGCTCTGCAGTGTTCTCCTCCTTATCTGGTGTTCCATGCAGATAAGGTGGTTTTACGTACTAAACCTGGTTTTCTTCCAAAAGTTGTTTCTAACAAAAACATTAACCAGGAGATTATCGTACCTTCTCTGTGTCCGAAACCAGTTTCAAAGAAGGAACGTCTGTTGCACAATTTGGATGTTGTTCGCGCTCTAAAATTCTATTTAGATGCTACAAAGGATTTTAGACAAACATCTTCCTTGTTTGTTGTTTATTCCGGTAAAAGGAGAGGTCAAAAAGCAACTTCTACCTCTCTCTCTTTTTGGATTAAAAGCATCATCAGATTGGCTTACGAGACTGCCGGACGGCAGCCTCCCGAAAGAATCACAGCTCATTCCACTAGGGCTGTGGCTTCCACATGGGCCTTCAAGAACGAGGCTTCTGTTGATCAGATATGTAGGGCAGCGACTTGGTCTTCACTGCACACTTTTACCAAATTTTACAAGTTTGATACTTTTGCTTCTTCTGAGGCTATTTTTGGGAGAAAGGTTTTGCAAGCCGTGGTGCCTTCCATTTAGGTGACCTGATTTGCTCCCTCCCTTCATCCGTGTCCTAAAGCTTTGGTATTGGTTCCCACAAGTAAGGATGACGCCGTGGACCGGACACACCTATGTTGGAGAAAACAGAATTTATGTTTACCTGATAAATTACTTTCTCCAACGGTGTGTCCGGTCCACGGCCCGCCCTGGTTTTTTTTTTTTTAATCAGGTCTGATAATTTATTTTCTTTAACTACAGTCACCACGGTACCATATGGTTTCTCCTATGCAAATATTCCTCCTTAACGTCGGTCGAATGACTGGGGTAGGCGGAGCCTAGGAGGGATCATGTGACCAGCTTTGCTGGGCTCTTTGCCATTTCCTGTTGGGGAAGAGAATATCCCACAAGTAAGGATGACGCCGTGGACCGGACACACCGTTGGAGAAAGTAATTTATCAGGTAAACATAAATTCTGTTTTTGACGCAGTAAAAATTCAGGCTCAGTCTTCCTGCTTCCTCCTGCATGACCCAGGTCGTCTCCAGAGAGCTTAAGGGACTTCAAAAGTCATTTTGAGGGAGGTAATCAGTCACAGCAGACCTGTGACAGTGGTTTTTGACTGTATTAAAAAAAGTTTTTTTGCTTATAAAAACCGTTTGGGTATTGAGGGGTTAATCATCCATTTGCAAGTGGGTGCAATGCTCTGCTAACTTAATACATTTACTGTGAAAATTTGATTGCTATAACTGATTTGGTGCATTGTTATTTCAACTGTGACAGTTTTTTGTGCTTCTTAAAGGCACAGTAGCGTTTTCTTTATTGCCTGTAAAATTATTTACAGTGTTTTCCAAGTCTGCTAGTTTTTATTGCTAGTCTGTTTAAACATGTCTGACACAGATGAATCTGTTTGTTCACTATGTTTAAAGGCCAGTGTGGAGCCCCATAGAAATATGTGTACTAAATGTATTGATTTCACTTTAAATAATAAAGGTCAGTCTTTATCTATAAAGGAATTATCACCAGACAACGAGGGGGAAGTTATGCCGACTAACTCTCCTCACGTGTCAGTACCTTCGCCTCCCGCTCAGGAGGCGCGTGATATTGTGGCGCCTAGTGCATCAGGGACGGCCATACAAATCACCTTACAAGACATGGCTAATAATATGAATAATACCCTGACAGAAGTATTATCTAAATTGCCAGAATTAAGAGGCAAGCGCGATTGCTCCGGTGTTAAGAATAGAGCGTGCTGGTGCTACAAGAGCCAAGTCCGATACTGCGTCACAGTTTGCAGAACATGAGGACGGAGAGCTTCATTCTGTAGGTGACGGATCTGATCCAGGGAAACCGGATTCAGAGATCTCTAATTTTAAATTTAAGCTTGAGAACCTCCGTGTATTGCTAGGGGAGGTTTTAGCGGCTCTGAATGACTGTAACACAGTTGCAATTCCAGAGAAATTATGTAGGCTGGATAGATACTATGCAGTACTGGTGTGTACTGATGTTTTTCCTATACCTAAAAGGCTTACAGAAATTATTAGCAAGGAGTGGGATAGACCTGGTGTGCCCTTTTCCCCACCTCCTATATTTAGAAAAATGTTTCCAATAGACGCCACTACACGGGACTTATGGCAGATTGTCCCTAAGGTGGAGGGAGCAGTTTCTACTTTAGCTAAGCGTACCACTATCCCGGTGGAAGATAGTTGTGCTTTTTCGGATCCAATGGATAAAAAATTGGAAGGTTACCTTAAGAAAATGTTTGTTCAACAAGGTTTTATCTTACAGCCCCTTGCATGCATTGCGCCTGTCACTGCTGCTGCGGCATTCTGGTTTGAGTCTCTAGAAGAGGCCATTCACTCAGCTCCATTGGATGAAATTATGGACAAGCTTAAAGCACTTAAGCTAGCTAATGCATTTGTTTCTGATGCCATTGTACATTTAACTAAACTAACGGCTAAGAATTCCGGATTTGCCATTCAAGCGCGCAGAGCGTTATGGCTTAAATCCTGGTCAGCTGATGTGACTTCTAAATCTAAATTGCTTAATATTCCTTTCAAGGGGCAAACCTTATTCGGGCCCGGCTTGAAAGAAATTATCGCTGACATTACGGGAGGTAAGGGTCATACTCTTCCTCAGGACAAGGCCAAATCAAAGGCCAAACAATCTAATTTTCGTGCCTTTCGAAACTTCAAAGCAGGAGCAACGTCAACTTCCTCCGCCCCAAAACAGGAAGGAACCGTTGCTCGTTACAGACAGACCTGGAAAACTAACCAGTCCTGGAACAAGGGCAAGCAGGCCAGAAAACCTGCTACTGCCCCTAAGACAGCATGAAGGGATGGCCCCCTATCCGGAAACGGATCTAGTGGGGGGCAGACTTTCTCTCTTCGCCCAGGCGTGGGCAAGAGATGTCCAGGATCCCTGGGCGTTGGAGATCATATCTCAGGGATATCTTCTGGACTTCAAGGCTTCTCCTCCTCAAGGGAGAGTTCATCTTTCAAGGTTATCAGAAAACCAGATAAAGAAAGAGGCATTCCTACGTTGCGTACAAGACCTCCTAGTAATGGGGGTGATCCACCCAGTTCCACGGACGGAACAAGGACAGGGTTTTTATTCAAATCTGTTCGTGGTTCCCAAGAAAGAGGGTACCTTCAGACCAATTTTGGACCTAAAGATCTTAAACAAATTCCTAAGAGTTCCATCATTCAAAATGGAAACTATTCGAACTATCCTACCCATGATCCAAGAGGGTCAGTACATGACCACAGTGGATTTAAAGGATGCCTACCTTCACATACCGATTCACAAAGATCATCATCGGTTCCTAAGATTTGCCTTCCTAGACAGGCATTACCAGTTTGTAGCTCTCCCCTTCGGGTTGGCTACGGCCCCGAGAATCTTTACAAAGGTGCTGGGCTCTCTTCTGGCGGTTCTAAGACCGCGAGGCATAGCGGTGGCTCCGTATCTAGACGACATCCTGATACAGGCGTCAAGCTTGCAAATTGCCAAGTCTCATACAGAGATAGTTCTGGCATTTCTAAGGTCGCATGGGTGGAAGGTGAACGTGGAAAAGAGTTCTCTATCACCACTCACAAGAGTCTCCTTCCTAGGGACTCTGATAGATTCTGTAGAAATGAAGATCTACCTGACGGAGACCAGGTTATCAAAACTCTTAAATGCTTGCCGGGTTCTTCATTCCATTCCTCGCCCGTCAGTGGCTCAGTGCATGGAAGTAATCGGCTTAGTGGTAGCGGCAATGGACATAGTGCCATTTGCGCGCTTGCATCTCAGACCGCTGCAATTGTGCATGCTAGGTCAGTGGAATGGGGATTACTCAGATTTGTCCCCCCTACTAAATCTGGATCAAGAGACCAGAGATTCTCTTCTCTGGTGGTTATCTCGGGTCCATCTGTCCAGGGGCATGACCTTTCGCAGACCAGATTGGACGATTGTAACAACAGATGCCAGCCTCCTCGGCTGGGGTGCAGTCTGGAATTCCCTGAAGGCTCAGGGATCTTGGACTCAAGAGGAGAAACTCCTCCCAATAAATATTCTGGAGCTAAGGGCAATATTCAATGCTCTTCTAGCTTGGCCTCAGTTAGCAACACTGAGGTTCATCAGATTTCAGTCGGACAACATCACGACTGTGGCTTATATCAACCATCAAGGGGGAACCAGGAGCTCCCTAGCGATGTTAGAAGTCTCAAAGATAATTCGCTGGGCAGAGTCTCACTCTTGCCACTTGTCAGCGATCCACATCCCAGGCGTGGAGAACTGGGAGGCGGACTTTCTAAGTTGTCAGACTTTTCATCCGGGGGAGTGGGAACTCCATCCGGAGGTATTTGCTCAACTGCTCCATCGTTGGGGCAAACCAGAACTGGATCTCATGGCGTCTCGCCAGAACGCCAAACTTCCTCTTTACGGATCCAGGTCCAGGGACCCGGGAGCGATGCTGATAGATGCTCTAGCAGCTCCTTGGTTCTTCAACATGGCTTATGTGTTTCCACCGTTTCCTCTGCTCCCTCGACTGATTGCCAAGATCAAACAGGAGAGAGCATCGGTGATTCTGATAGCGCCTGCGTGGCCACGCAGGACCTGGTATGCAGACCTAGTGGACATATCGTCCTGTCCACCATGGACTCTACCTTTGAGGAAAGACCTTCTAATACAAGGTCCTTTCAATCATCCAAATCTAATTTCTCTGAGACTGACTGCGTGGAGATTGAACGCTTGATCCTATCAAAGCGTGGCTTCTCCGAGTCAGTTATTGATACCTTGATACAGGCACGAAAGCCTGTTACCAGAAAAATCTACCATAAGATATGGCGTAAATACCTGTATTAGTGCGAATCCAAGAGTTACTCATGGAGTAAGGTTAGGATTCCAAGGATATTGTCCTTTCTCCAAGAGGGTTTGGAAAAAGGCTTATCAGCTAGTTCTTTAAAGGGACAGATTTCTGCTCTGTCTATTCTTTTGCACAAACGTCTGGCAGAAGTTCCAGACGTCCAGGCCTTTTGTCAAGCCTTGGCTAGGATTAAGCCTGTGTTTAAAACTGTTGCTCCTCCGTGGAGCTTAAACTTGGTTCTTAAAGTTCTTCAAGGAGTTCCGTTTGAACCCCTTCATTCCGTTGATATTAAACTTCTATCTTGGAAGGTTCTGTTTTTGATGGCTATTTCCTTGGCTCGAAGAGTCTCGGAGTTATCCGCCTTACATTGTGACTCTCCTTATCTGATTTTCCATTCAGACAAGGTAGTTCTGCGTACTAAACCGGGGTTTTTACCTAAGGTAGTCTCTAACAGGAATATCAATCAGGAGATTGTTGTTCCGTCATTATGTCCTAATCCTTCTTCAAAGAAGGAACGACTTTTGCATAATCTGGACGTAGTCCGTGCCCTGAAATTCTATTTACAGGCAACTAAAGATTTTCGTCAAACTTCTTCCCTGTTTGTCGTTTACTCTGGGCAGAGGAGAGGTCAAAAAGCTTCGGCAACCTCTCTCTCCTTTTGGCTTAGAAGCATAATACGCTTAGCCTATGAGACTGCTGGACAGCAGCCCCCTGAAAGAATTACAGCTCATTCCACTAGAGCTGTGGCTTCCACCTGGGCCTTTAAGAATGAGGCCTCTGTTGAACAGATTTGCAAGGCTGCGACTTGGTCTTCGCTTCACACTTTTTCAAAATTTTACAAATTTGACACTTTTGCTTCTTCGGAGGCTGTTTTTGGGAGAAAGGTTCTACAGGCAGTGGTTCCTGCCTTGTCCCTCCCATCATCTGTGTACTTAGCTTTGGTATTGGTATCCCATAAGTAATGGATGACCCGTGGACTGAATACGCTTAACAAGAGAAAACATAATTTATGCTTACCTGATAAATGTATTTATCTTGTAGTGTATTCAGTCCACGGCCCGCCCTGTCTTTTTAAGGCAGATCTAAATTTTATTAATACTCCAGTCACCACTGCACCCTATGGTTTCTCCTTTCTCGTCTTGTTTCGGTCGAATGACTGGATATGACATGTGAGGGGAGGAGCTATATAGCAGCTCTGCTTGGGTGATCCTCTTGCAACTTCCTGTTGGGAAGGGAATATAGCCCATAAGTAATGGATGACCCGTGGACTGAATACACTACAAGAGAAATAAATTTATTAGGTAAGCATAAATTATGTTTCTCCAACATAGGTGTGTCCGGTCCACGGCGTCATCCTTACTTGTGGGATATTCTCTTCCCCAACAGGAAATGGCAAAGAGCCCAGCAAAGCTGGTCACATGATCCCTCCTAGGCTCCGCCTTCCCCAGTCATTCTCTTTGCCGTTGTACAGGCAACATCTCCACGGAGATGGCTTAGAGTTTTTTGGTGTTTAAATGTAGTTTTTATTCTTCAATCAAGAGTTTGTTATTTTAAAATAGTGCTGGTATGTACTATTTACTCTGAAACAGAAAAGAGATGAAGATTTCTGTTTGTAAGAGGAAAATGATTTTAGCAACCGTTACTAAAATCGATGGCTGTTTCCACACAGGACTGTTGAGAGGAATTAACTTCAGTTGGGGGAAACAGTGAGCAGACTTTTGCTGCTTGAGGTATGACACATTTCTAACAAGACTTGGTAATGCTGGAAGCTGTCATTTTCCCTATGGGATCCGGTAAGCCATTTTTATTAAATAAGAATAAAGGGCTTCACAAGGGCTTTAAAGACTGGTAGACATTTTTCTGGGCTAAAACGATTGATATATAAGCATTTTTAATACTTCATAGCTTTGAGGAGTTATTTTATTCTTGGGAATTATGTAAAAAAACCGGCAGGCACTGTATTGGACACCTTTTTCACTGGGGGCCTTCTCTAATCATAGGCAGAGCCTCATTTTCGCGCCTCTATTGCGCAGTTGTTTTTGGGAAGCAAGACATGCAGATGCATGTGTGAGGAGCTCAGATACATAGAAAAAGCTTACTGAAGGCGTCATTTGGTATCGTATTCCCCTTTGGGCTTGGTTGGGTCTCAGCAAAGCAGATACCAGGGACTGTATAGGGGTTAAATATAAAAACGGCTCCGGTTCCGTTATTTTAAGAGTTAAAGCTTTCAAATTTGGTGTGCAATACTTTTAAGGCACTGTGGTGAAATTTTGGTGAATTTTGAACAATTCCTTCATACTTTTTCACATTATCCGACCCCAGAAAGGACTTATGGCAGACAGTCCCCAAGGTCGAGGGGGCGGTTTCTACTCTAAACAAACGCACTACTATCCCTATAGAAGATAGTTGTGCTTTCAAAGATCCTATGGATAAAAAATTAGAGGGTTTGCTTAAAAAGATGTTTGTTCAGCAAGGTTACCTTCTACAACCAATTTCATGCATTGTTCCTGTCACTACAGCAGCGTGTTTCTGGTTCGATGAACTAGAAAAGTCGCTCAATAAAGATTCTTCTTATGAGGAGATTATGGACAGAATTCATGCTCTCAAATTGGCTAACTCTTTTACTTTAGACGCCACTTTGCAATTGGCTAGATTAGCGGCGAAAAATTCAGGGTTTGCTATTGTGGCGCGCAGAGCGCTTTGGCTAAAATCTTGGTCAGCGGATGCGTCTTCCAAGAACAAATTGCTTAACATACCTTTCAAGGGGAAAACGCTGTTTGGCCCTGACTTGAAAGAGATTATTTCTGATATCACTGGGGGTAAGGGCCACGCCCTTCCTCAGGATAGGTCTTTCAAGGCTAAAAATAAACCAAATTTTCGTCCCTTTCGCAGAAACGGACCAGCCCCAAGTGCTACATCCTCTAAACAAGAGGGTAATACTTCTCAAACCAAGCCAGCCTGGAGGCCAATGCAAGGCTGGAACAAAGGTAAGCAGGCCAAGAAACCTGCCACTGCTACCAAGACAGCATGAGATGTTGGCCCCCGATCCGGGACCGGATCTGGTGGGGGGCAGACTTTCTCTCTTCGCTCAGGCTTGGGCAAGAGATGTTCTGGATCCTTGGGCGCTAGAAATAGTCTCCCAAGGTTATCTTCTGGAATTCAAGGAGCTTCCCCCAAGGGGGAGGTTCCACAGGTCTCAATTGTCTTCAGACCACATAAAAAGACAGGCATTCTTACATTGTGTAGAAGACCTGTTAAAAATGGGAGTGATTTATCCTGTTCCATTAGGAGAACAAGGGATGGGATTCTACTCCAATCTGTTCGTAGTTCCCAAAAAAGAGGGAACATTCAGACCAATCTTAGATCTCAAGATCCTAAACAAGTTTCTCAAGGTTCCATCGTTCAAAATGGAAACCATTCGGACAATTCTTCCTTCCATCCAGGAAGGTCAATTCATGACCACCGTGGATTTAAAGGATGCGTATCTACATATTCCTATCCACAAGGAACATCATCGGTTCCTAAGGTTCGCCTTTCTGGACAAGCATTACCAGTTTGTGGCACTTCCATTCGGATTAGCCACTGCTCCAAGAATTTTCACAAAGGTACTAGGGTCCCTTCTAGCGGTGCTACGACCAAGGGGCATTGCAGTAGTACCTTACTTGGACGACATACTGATTCAAGCGTCGTCCCTACCACAAGCAAAGGCTCATACGGACATTGTCCTGGCCTTTCTCAGATCTCACGGGTGGAAAGTGAACGTAGAAAAAAGTTCTCTATCTCCGTCAACAAGGGTTCCCTTCTTGGGAACAATAATAGACTCCTTAGAAATGAGGATTTTTCTGACAGAGGCCAGAAAATCAAAACTTCTAAGCTCTTGTCAAGTACTTCATTCTGTTCCTCTTCCTTCCATAGCGCAGTGCATGGAAGTAATAGGTTTGATGGTCGCGGCAATGGACATAGTTCCTTTTGCGCGAATTCATCTGAGACCATTACAACTGTGCATGCTCAGTCAGTGGAATGGGGATTATACAGACTTGTCTCCGACGATACAAGTAGATCAGAGGACCAGAGATTCACTCCGGTGGTGGCTGACCCTGGACAACCTGTCACAGGGGATGAGCTTCCGCAGACCAGAGTGGGTCATTGTCACGACCGACGCCAGTCTTGTGGGCTGGGGCGCGGTCTGGGAACTCCTGAAAGCTCAGGGTCTTTGGTCTCGGGAAGAATCTCTTCTCCCGATAAATATTCTGGAACTGAGAGCGATATTCAATGCTCTCAAGGCTTGGCCTCAGCTAGCAAAGGCCAAATTCATACGGTTTCAATCAGACAACATGACGACTGTTGCGTATATCAACCATCAACAATATCAACAATATCAACTATCAACTGTTGCGTATATCAACCATCAACAATATCAACTATCAACAAGGAGTTCCCTGGCGATGGAAGAAGTGACCAAAATCATTCAATGGGCGGAGACTCACTCCTGCCACTTGTCTGCAATCCACATCCCAGGAGTGGAAAATTGGGAAGCGGATTTTCTGAGTCGTCAGACATTTCATCCGGGGGAGTGGGAACTCCATCCGGAAATCTTTGCCCAAATTACTCAATTGTGGGGCATTCCAGACATGGATCTGATGGCCTCTCGTCAGAACTTCAAGGTTCCTTGCTACGGGTCCAGATCCAGGGAT
Source organism: Bombina bombina (assembly GCF_027579735.1). Lineage (NCBI taxonomy): Eukaryota > Metazoa > Chordata > Amphibia > Anura > Bombinatoridae > Bombina > Bombina bombina. The sequence continues at coordinate 1,166,322,218 of NC_069501.1, read as the reverse complement.
CCCAAGGCGACTCTAGTAGATGCACTAGTAGCACCTTGGACCTTCAACCTAGCTTATGTATTCCCACCGTTTCCTCTCATCCCCAGGCTGGTAGCCAGGATCAATCAGGAGAGGGCATCGGTGATCTTGATAGCTCCTGCGTGGCCACGCAGGACTTGGTATGCAGACCTGGTGAATATGTCATCGGCTCCACCATGGAAGCTACCTTTGAGACAGGACCTTCTTGTTCAAGGTCCGTTCGAACATCCGAATCTGGCCTCACTCCAACTGACTGCTTGGAGATTGAACGCTTGATTTTATCAAAGCGAGGGTTCTCAGATTCTGTCATTGATACTCTTGTTCAGGCCAGAAAGCCTGTAACTAGAAAAATCTACCATAAAATATGGAAAAAATATATCTGTTGGTGTGAATCTAAAGGATTCCCATGGAACAAGATAAAAATTCCTAAGATTCTATCCTTTCTTCAAGAAGGTTTGGAGAAAGGATTATCTGCAAGTTCTTTGAAGGGACAGATTTCTGCTTTATCTGTTTTACTTCACAAAAAGCTGGCGGCTGTGCCAGATGTTCAAGCTTTTGTTCAGGCTCTGGTTAGAATCAAGCCTGTTTACAAACCTTTGACTCCTCCTTGGAGTCTCAATTTAGTTCTCTCAGTTCTTCAGGGGGTTCCGTTTGAACCCTTACATTCCGTAGATATTAAGTTATTATCTTGGAAAGTTTTGTTTTTGGTTGCAATTTCTTCTGCTAGAAGAGTTTCAGAGTTATCTGCTCTGCAGTGTTCTCCTCCTTATCTGGTGTTCCATGCAGATAAGGTGGTTTTGCGTACTAAACCTGGTTTTCTTCCGAAAGTTGTTTCTAACAAAAACATTAACCAGGAGATAGTCGTGCCTTCTTTGTGTCCGAATCCAGTTTCAAAGAAGGAACGTTTGTTGCACAATTTGGATGTAGTTCGTGCTCTAAAATTCTATTTAGATGCTACAAAGGATTTCAGACAAACATCTTCCTTGTTTGTTGTTTATTCTGGTAAAAGGAGAGGTCAAAAAGCAACTTCTACCTCTCTCTCTTTTTGGCTTAAAAGCATCATCAGATTGGCTTATGAGACTGCCGGACGGCAGCCTCCTGAAAGAATCACAGCTCATTCCACTAGGGCCGTGGCTTCCACATGGGCCTTCAAGAACGAGGCTTCTGTTGATCAGATATGTAAGGCAGCGACTTGGTCTTCACTGCACACTTTTACTAAATTTTACAAATTTGATACTTTTGCTTCTTCTGAGGCTATTTTTGGGAGAAAGGTTTTGCAAGCCGTGGTGCCTTCCATCTAGGTGACCTGATTTGCTCCCTCCCATCATCCGTGTCCTAAAGCTTTGGTATTGGTTCCCACAAGTAAGGATGACGCCGTGGACCGGACACACCTATGTTGGAGAAAACAGAATTTATGTTTACCTGATAAATTACTTTCTCCAACGGTGTGTCCGGTCCACGGCCCGCCCTGGTTTTTTAATCAGGTCTGATAATTTATTTTCTTTAACTACAGTCACCACGGTATCATATGATTTCTCCTATGCAAATATTCCTCCTTTACGTCGGTCGAATGACTGGGGAAGGCGGAGCCTAGGAGGGATCATGTGACCAGCTTTGCTGGGCTCTTTGCCATTTCCTGTTGGGGAAGAGAATATCCCACAAGTAAGGATGACGCCGTGGACCGGACACACCGTTGGAGAAAGTAATTTATCAGGTAAACATAAATTCTGTTTTTTCATAATCGATTAATCAGCCGATTATTTTTCAAGGTAATCACAAGGTAAAAAGTATATAAATATAACCGCGTTGGTTATGCAAAACTAGGGAATGCATAATAAAGGGATTATCTATCTTTTTAAACAATAACAATTCTGGAGTAGACTGTTACTTTAAATTTATTGGATAGAGTGACATTTTAAACAACTTTCCCATTTTTTTCAATTGTCTATTTACCTTAGTTCTCTTATATATATATATATATATATATATATATATATATATATATATATATATATATATATATATATATTTTTTTTTAAAGACCAATCCTAAGTGAGTTCATATGTCTTAAGCCATCTGGCAGCAGTGTTTGCAACAATGTTTATAGCAATTTTAAATATAAAACCCTGCTGCCATAGACTTCTATAGATATGTGCATGCTCCTAAGCGCCTAACATTCTTTACTATTTATTAAAATATTTAAAATGTTAAAATATTGTGGCCAATAGTTAAAGGGACACTAAACCCAAATTTATTTATTTATTGATTCAGAGCATGCAATTTTTAGCAACTTTCTAATTTACTCCTATTTTCAATCTTTCTTCGTTCTCTTGCTATCTTTTTTTAAAAAGCAGGAATGTGATGCATAGGAGCCGGCCCATTTTTGGTTGAGAACCTGGGTTATGCTTGCTTATTGGTGGGTAAATGTAAGCCTCCAATAAGTAAGCTCTATCCATGGTGCTGAACATAAAATGGGCTTGCTGCTAAAATTTAAAATTAAAAATTAAAGTAAATTAGAAAGTTGCTTAAAATTACATGCTCTATCTGAACCATGAAAGAAAATATTTGAGTTCAGTGTCCCTTTAATGCAGATTTTATTACGAATACTAGCTTTGAAATTTTGGGAACAGTAGATTTTTTCTTTCGTATGATGGAATAGGAATTCCATACCATGTGGGATATATTTCCTGCCACTAGGAGGAGGCATAGAGCCCACACAACAGCTTTAAAGGGATAGGAAAGTCAAAATTAAACTTGCATGATTCAGATAGAGCATGAAATTTTAAGACACTTCTAAATTCACTTCTGTTTTCAAATTTACTTCGTTCTCTTAGTGTCCCTTGTTTAAAAAAAATGAATACGCACATATCATACACTAGTGGGAGCTGCTGCTAATTGGTGCCTGCACACATTTGTCTCTTGTGATTGGCTAAATATATATTTCTTTCATGTAATTAGCAAGA